>NC_133871.1:8169949-8403792 GCF_044706935.1 Curcuma longa
AACGGGGCCAGACGCTTGCAACTGGGGAAGATCCAGGAAAAGTGCAGGGCGCTAAGGACTTCCAGATCGGTGACACTTGTTTGGTTAAGTTCTACTTGTCTTTACATTCTATTTTTATTATAGTTATTCTTTATAGACTGTAAGACGGGTTTCTCCATCTCCGAACACCGTTCGAAAAGGAGACCACTAGTGGACGGGCGCCTCCCGAATTAGGCCTTGGACGTACTAACCCTGGGGGGGTTAGGAACAAAGTAAATCCCGCGTGTCCCCTGCATCTTATTTCTAATCTGCTGCTTATGTATTTTGATAGTTAATGAAAGATTTCGAAAAGCGACACGCGCTATTCACCCCCCTCTAGCGCGTACACGATCCTACAAAAACAAGGCAGAATTAAGGAAAAACAACACAAGCCAAGATGAGACCCTGCCTACAAGGCACGACCGTGCCCTAGAAATAGAGCCATAGCTGTGCGGGCTCGTGCCTCTCTTCCAGGTTAATAGTTTCTTCAGGGAATGCCTACCAGGCACAGCCGTGCCAGAGGGGAGTTAGCACTGAGTTTTCGACCGTTCCACAAAATACGACCATGCCGTTCCATGAAACACGATTGTGCCAGCAGAAATATCGCTCCGAACTTCTCCAACCGTGCCATGAGACACGACCATATCGCTCTGAATTTCTCGTCCGTGCCACGAGGCACGACCATGTCTCCCTTGGAAGCCTATTTAAACAACTTTTTGGAACCCTTTTGGGTGAGTCGTTAGTGGATAACAAGGAGGAGTTGTAATCATGTTCTGAGGGGGAATTTTCCATCACATCCATCTTCTCGAGGCTACTCCGCCACTTCCATCCACCGCCGATGAGGAGATCACAATTCAAGGAAGACCCACACATATTGATAAGTCCTTTTTCCTTTTCTTTCTTGGATTTTAGAACAATTTCTTCCTTCCCGAATTGTATTTCCTTCGTTATGGAGTAGATCTCTTAAATTCTAGGATGTAGGAGGAATTGAGATACAACGAATGATTGTATTTGATAGATTTATATTTGCTATCTTCTATGACATGCTTATACTTTGTTATATGGAATTGTGTCTTGTGCGTATTTGGTGATATTTTGAGGACTTGATTTCATATGGATGGGAGTGAATTATGGTTTACAGGAAATCTTAGGATCGTATGACCGTGGTGCCTTGTGATAGGAGATGAACTTTTTTAATCTGATGTTCTAAGGAGATTCTTAAGCTGTAATAAATTCTTATGAGGGATAACTAACAGTTATTGATTACTATGAAGAGCTCCTTAATTGGGTACTCAGTGACAGAGGGTAGGATACCAATAGTATTACTGGAGTGCCCGGTGACAGCGGAAGAGCTATAGAACCGGACTATCTAGGTATCATCTCAAACTAGTGATCATAACATTACATATTCATGATTTAATTCTGATGAAGCCTGATAAGGTCTAATTTGGTAGCTTGGTTAGAATCCCTACATTGATATAAATATTGAGGAATAGCAAAATATCCATGATACTATCAGTCATAATCTCAAGGAATCTGAAATCCTAGGATCGTTTTCCATACCTGCCATATAATTGATTTCCTTTTGTTCGAGGATTAGGTCCCTCAGTTCACCTTCTTTCTCGCTCCAACAGCAAAACCCATTTGTTCGCAACTCTTTTTGTGCTAGTCTAGTAATTAAATTCCGAGTGGAGTGGTAAGGGCGCGTTCCCAGAGTGGAACAGTAGGTGTCGATCTAACCCAGGATTTCACTGGAAACCTAAAGTTAAGACCACTTAACAGTGCAAAAACTGTTAATCCATTTCTGTAACTTCGATTTTTGCACTAACTTGTAATGCGGGAGCGTACTCCGGACGACTCTATTCGAGATCTAGACGACTGAAGGTCCAAGCGCCTGGATTCGGATAATCACAGCGATAGCCAGCGAAGCGATTGGCATTACCCCGAAACCTCCACGTCAACATGGAGTTGACTGGAAGGGGAATCCAAGTGACTGAAAGTGTCGAGTCAGCAGCATTGATGGCGAATCAGCGGACATTATGGAAGCGCCTGAAAGGGATTCAAGGTGCTCGGAAAACCTTATAAAAGAACTTCGACGGAAAGCTTCTACAACAATTCCGAACGACAATCCTAGAAGCCATTGTAATGCCAAAGTTCTGCACCGCAAGACATCTTCTCAACCTCTGGTGATATGGGTAAGATTTACTTGTATGTTTTTTATTAAAGAATGATAGTGTTGTTATCGTATTGATATTTTGTAAATCGTTACAACTCCTCTCAGTAAGGAGGGAGTTAATTAGTGGATTGCCCATACGTAAATAATCAAACATTGTGGGCCTTGGAGTAGTAGCGAGTGATTGTGAACCAAGTAAAAAGAAACTGTGTCTATTTTATCTCTTATGTTTGTACTTGTTATTTCCGCTACAACATCATCTTTGATTTACGATCATAATCGATGAGTTTACAAAAATCGAGAAAATGTTACAAGATAGTGCTATTCACCCCCCTCTAGCGCTCTCTTCGATCCTACAATTGGTATCAGAGCGGGGTTCTTGAACTCAGTGCAACCATTGGTTGAGCAGGTTTTCCAAAATTATTTTTTTCCGCACTACTAATCCAAGACCAAGTCTTGGAACGAAGTTTTTATTCTTTTTGTGTGCTAGATAAATGACCCACTAGGAAGGATTTAGCACTGCAAGGCTGTTAGTAGTAGCCGTAGAGCTAATTATGTGATGATTGACTAGAGACTTCTTGTATCATATTCTATTATTAATAATGTAAAATCCGGTTAAAAATAATATATATATATGGTTAACGGGTTTAAAACCCGTTAACCCGTTAGGAATCCATTAACCAAACCCACCTCGCGACTCTCCTCCTTCCGCGACGCCTTGTTTCCTCTTCCACTCTTGAAAAGTCGATCGCCTCTTCTCTTCCCCTTCACTTTGCCGCCTGCAGCCAGGGAGGAAGATCTCAGCGATCGCCCCTCTTCCCCGTCCCTCTCTGTCGTGCCCTAGTCGTCGATGCTTGCCCAACCGCGCGGAGAAGAAGCTGGCATTGTCGCTTTGAGACGTTGCTCGACGCCGCTTTACCGCTGCCTTCAACCCCTGCCGTTGCTGTGCTTCCTCCGTTCCCGATCTTGCGCAACGCGACCTGTTGATCACGGATCGGGCATCGTCGTGTGGAGAAGAGGCCAACACTGCCTCCTTCTTCCTTTCCAGCCGCGGCAAGCCTTCAAATTTAGCAGTAACCCTTCTAATCTCTTCTCAAGTTCTGGGCAAGTTTTTATGTGCTAGAATTAGGGCCTTTATTCCTGATTCTTGTAGATTAGTGGATTCCGGTCCTAATTTATCATGGCAAGTTGAACTGATCGATTTGTAGGGTTGCTGTTAGGTTGTAAGATGAATGGATTTGTCAGGTTGAACATGATCTGAAATTATTGGATCTGTTCAAGGTTGTTTAATTTGTTAAGTTGTGGATTCAAATAGGAATTAATTGATCTGTTCAGTAAACTCTTAATGTGGGAATTGATAATCGAATGATGGTTTAGGTTAGGTTGGTTGGGTTGGATTTTGTTGCAAGGTTTTGCTCTATCTAGTCTTGAAGATCAATATAAATAGAGCATAAGAGTAGGTTGAGAGTTGCTAAATTATTGATATTTAGTAGTGCTGTATGTTTTAATTGGCAGGACCTTGACTGGTGGATCCTGCTACGTACGAGGTGTATTTTCTTGAAGTTTTCTTTTCGGACACGAACCACTTTTTGAAGGCGGGTATCTTATCTTATCTTTTTAGATAAGTTTTTTGGCATGTATAGTTTTGCTATAGCTAGTAGTAATTCTGTTTATGCTTTTATATATATGCCTTGGTATATCACTACTTGTTCATATTTGTTGTATATCATTCTTACCTGATACCTGTTTAGCTCCTTAGCATATTGATACTTGCCATGCGTAGCGTATATAGGTGCATCAAAGTAGTGATATACCGTTCTTTATTGGGCATTGTCTATCCACTAGATATACCTTGTATGCATTAGCGTCATGCACCATCCTTGCATGATTGCATGCTGGCGATCGTCGGCTCCTTTGTAGTTGAGCCCGTCGTCAGTTACATGATCTGCACACACTGCCACTCATGGGTTAGTGGTACATCAGGAGGGTGTGTGCAGTTGCTCTGTCAAGGCTCTGCTCGGCCGCTCAGGGGTAGTGGTTCCGCAGCGTGGTAGCATGACAGGGATCCCTCCTTCGTATTATGAGACGAGGAGATGAGAGCATTGCTCCCCCATATGACTTGGGGTAGGAGGATAGGTGTACTCCGACAGCATCCTGTCCACTCGGTCACTCAGGAGCAGTGATGGCAGAGTGCACAGTTGTCATAGCCCTACCCACTCGACCTCACCATCGTGGTGACGGTGGCTGACTGGCGTCAGGGGTGACCATGTCATTGCATCATGTGCATACTGCATGGATTGCACTTATGCTTGCTGCATTTTGGTTGTTGCATATGTTTGACATGCACATACAGGAGGCCTGATGCATTTTGGTAGGAGATTCTGGTATGTACAGCTCTTCCGTTCTTTCAGTTTTGCATTTCTTACTATCCCTTCAGGAGGCTGTACTTACATGATTATTACTGCTAGGGATAGTTTACTATACATGTCTATTAGATATCCGCTGAGTTCGTTGAGCTCACCCCGTTGATTTCATTCTTTTCAGGTTGATGTCAGTCTTGGAGAGCCGCCCTGCTAGTCCCATGTCGAGATGACCTCGGCTATTTTGGTTTACTATGTTTTGGTATTTAGGTGTTAGAACTTGATCTATATCTTGTGGATTTTCATATATATATATATATATATATATATATATATATATATATATATATATATATATTTCGGTTTTTGGTATGCATGTTATAAAATAATAGTTGATTCCCAGTTTTAATACTTGTGAGTATCTTTGTTTTGTATAGATTGTGGCCTTGTAGGCCTTATGATAGATGTATCCAAGGAAATAGCAATTGTTACAGGGGAGATGCTGCCGAAATTTTCGGACAGCTATCTCCCGGGGCGTGACAATTTATTTGGTATTAGAGCCAAGTTTCTGACTCTTTCGGTGTTTATGGATTTTCGGAGTTTATCTGATACCAATTTAGGGGTATCAGAGAAAAGGTATGCAATGCCTTTCCATTTTGGTATTTCGGATTTCTGTATCGGAGTCGTTATTGTGACAAGGTCATGTTTGGGACTAGCGACGACAGGGCATCTCCAGACGACAATAGGTAAAATGGTTAATCTAACAATTTTATACCTTTGGTAATAGTTGGTAATAATTTTAACAGTAATGACTCGGGGAAGACATGCTCTTGCACGGAGACGTGGTATAAGACAACCACGTAAGAGTATGTTCGAGTCTCTGATGATTGCATAACTGGTGTAGTTGTCAACTTAGGATTTCAATAAGGTCTTGATTTGAGAACATTGAAGTCATACCATGAAAAAGGTACATGAAATAGAAAATTAAAACGTAGCATGTGAGCTGAAAATTACATTGTGTAATTATTGGATCTTTTCAATATGTCATTAGGAGAAGAAAGGGAATGTGAACTTTGCAGTTGGTACAGGAATTCTGAACATAAAATCCTGTTTGGTGCTAATTCACTATGCAACTCCTGACTAATACTATTGTGAATTTAAGATTTGGATTATCATGGTGTCATTTGATACTTCATTGTGAGCTGAGATCTTCATTTCATGGGGTACTCATGGATTGAATTTTGATTCAATCTTAGAAGATTTTGATTCCATCATATTCTGATGGTTTGGGCTAGAGCTTCACAATAAAAAGGGTAGAGGAGTTCTAAACATTCTTGCTATGGAATTATGTGGCAATCCTAGAGAGTTCTGGAGAAAATAAATTTGCTGGGCGTAGAATTTGGAAGTGGTATTATGAAGACATATTCAACTGATATAGTCCATGAGACTCGTACCTTAACACCAATTATTTTGCTTGTTGACAAATTTTGAATGGAAACAGAAGAAGTGTTAAATTGATTATAGAAATTTTGACTTACTAGTAAGGTTATTGATGGACAATAAGTTTAATGGAAACTCAGAGGTTTAAAATATAAATGATAAATATAACATAAGAGGCCAGGAAATATCCCTAATGCCTTTGTTGCTATATAACACACATAGGACATGCTAGTTATGTGAGAACAGTGAAGGATGATATATTCCTGTAGATGTGCTTCAAGGCACAAGGATGAATATGCTAGCATATATCTGTTTCTAAGCATTTTGATCAGGCCATGCAAAACAGAAATCAAGAAGAAAACATCATATTGACCAAAAATTTGGAACTTATGTTTTACATCTATGAAGTTCACTATCAAACCTTTTTTTTTTCCAGACCTAATGATGATTTGACCAATGACTTCCAAGAACCACAGGGTGGGTTGGTGGACCAATTTTTATTTTGAGTTTATTCTGATGGATAGTAAATAATCTTTGTTTATGTTAACAATTGAGAGAGATAAAATTGTATTGAAGTAATCAAAAGGAGATCAGATTACACCGTAAATAGGATTATCGTATAAGACCAAGTTACTAAATATCTCATGTGAGACTATGCTTTGACATTGGCGACTATCTTCAAATGATATTTTGGCTGACTTGATGTAATCGCCAAAAGAGTTGATGTAGTTTCTAATCTGATTTTAAAACATCAGCAAATACTTGGTTTCTTTAGTGGTCAAAATTTTGGAAGTTTTGGAAATATACAATTGAGATAATAAGTTGTAAGTTTATGTTTTGACCACACAACACAACAGAATCGTTTACACTTTGTAGCGGTAAAAGAAAAGAAAAAAAAGTTATTTAGGAATTGGTTATCTGTTTACCAAATTTGTAGTGTTAGGAGATTGAGCTATGTTTGGGTCTTTAATAGGGACCCCAAGTTTTTGTTGTTGAAATATCTTTAAATTACTGAATTTTGAGTTCTGAAATTTATTATCTCTGTGAGATTGTTGGTTTTGGTGCTGCACGAATTGGTTTAAGGCTGCATTCCTGGTTCAGTACTTCATACTTCCTTGTTGTGCTTTCTCTTGGCTGCACTTTTCTTGCAAGTTGCAACAAATTCCTTTGCCTTATCACAACTTGTGACTTGTGCTAACTCTCTTCCTTCTCAAGTGTCAGCCAACAACCCAGCACGCCAAAAACCATTCTCTAATACATGTGTAGTTATCATCCCACAACTTCTCAGTGTCTTCTGCCCATGGATATGTTGGCCTCCTTTAACCTGGCCCTTAGCTCTTTGGTGACCTGTACAGGTCTGGCTCACTGCAGAACCTGCAGAACTAGCAACAAGACAGACGGTATTTTTGTCTACATTGTCAAATTGGGTTCACTGTACAGGTCTGAATAGCCGTGTCTCATTGTCAACATCAACCCAAGTGTCTTCCTTGTGAGAATCTTCCATCAAAATCCTTATCCAGCAGCACTTGGCCTGGGAGCCCTAGTTTGCTTGCTATAAGAAGCTACCTTACCTCTCTCTAAAGGAGAAGTTGTGAGCCTTAGAACACTCTTCTGTTTGATTTCTCTGCCAGATAGTTACTGGTGACCATTACTAGCATGCCATGTGTCGCCTTTTGCTGCATCCCAATCAGAACAGGACAACTCATTGGTATTGGGTGATTAATCCTTGTCTGAATAATCTTTAGAACTTCATAGAACAAGAGTAGCTTCAGTTTGAGCCAATCTTCATGCAACTCATCTTCATCTGGTGTTGATGATGGCCATTGCATTGTCTTCTCTTTTTGACACCTAATCACTTAACTAAGCTCATATAACCTCAAAACGAATAGCCTAAATAGTCTTTTCTGTCTGTCATAGACAAGGTTAAATTTCATAAATATATATATTGGAGCTATTTCTGTCTGCGCAATTTGCGATGAAGGTCATTGGTTGGGTGGTCTATGAGGTGTGAATAGGATTTGGTTTGTAGTCCAGGTCCACATAGCTCTCATCTCCCAAAACCCGAATAGAAATAGAATTACCGATAAATATTTTGGGGTAATTGAAATATTTATTAAGCTTACTCCTAGGTAATAAGCTTAAAAGGAAATTAAGCTCCAATTGAAGGACCTATTCTATTAAGTGATTTTGAACTGAAAAAAAAAACCTTATTAGTGTCTTCCCTCAATGGTTTCTTATTGCCAAATACCTTTGCGGTTAAATCCTCATACACAATGATTTGGTGAAAGGTCAAGATGTACAATCATCTTTCTAAAGGAGAACACATTAAAGATAGATATATAAGTGTTAAAATATGGTCATTATAAAAAATAATAATAAAAAAAAACCTCTAGCACTATTATAGGAGGAATTTTGAAATCCAATCATCATAAGAATCAATTCTAGTTACAGCCTTCTATGTCATTGATCTTAATTATTGCCGTGCGTCTTGCTTTGCAAGAACAAAGTGGTTTCAATGATCATCATCTCTATGGCTTGGTATACTGCTCTTCTCTGCATTACCATCTAAAATAAGATGTGTCGTTGAGGCCATTATGTATCCTTTGTTCCTGAAGTTGGTGCCAATGGTGGAACCTGCCACTTGTGTCATGCGATGGTGTATATATGCTATTTGTATTTTCTTCTGGAGTTGGAACCCATGCTTTGTGTTTTGGATAATGCACTGCTGATATATTAATGCCCTCATTTTAGGTATCTTATAGTGGGACATGACTAATAAGGTCTGATGTTGGATCTTGTTACAGAAAGCAAACAGTGGGTTTTGACTGAATAGCAGTCTAGGTTAGTTGAACCACATATGACCCCTATTTGTTCAAAATGTCAGGAGTTCAAACTTATTGTAGGGGTCTCTCATGTGCTTTGATCCGAATTGTGTTTTACATAGCAGTTTGAGGTTGGATAAGTGTTTAGTCTGAAGTAGAGTTATGATGGGGTCTTAACTAAAGTTAGAATAGGCTTCAGTTTATGTGCCCTCTATTCACGCAATGCTACTCTACTCTTAAGTAGAGTTGGATTAATTAATGTAGTCTGAGGTTTATCTGCTATTTCAGAAGAAACTGGCTGGTCCGTAACCTTTATCTGCTACTTAATTTAATTTATTCTTGTACATAGCAAGGTCTATGTGTTAGGATTTCAATGCTAATGAAATATTGGGCCCAAGAAGTTGTTGGATCGTAGATATGGGCAACGCTATATCATTTTAACATGTGGTTCCTGTACTTTAACATGTGCAGTAGAAAGTTTACTAGAATTTGGAAAATTATATGTTGAAGCCTGGTGCTTAAGGATAAAGTAAATTGTTAAATGCAATGTGAAAAAGAAATCTGCATTAAGGGTAAAGGATCCATTCTAACTAAATTAAGTTGCATTATTGCCAAGCAAGGATCTGCAGTGGTAGGGTTGGTTTGGTAATCGATTAAATAAAGCTAAGGCGAAGATGGGGTTAGGTGAGGATGTACAACTTACAAAAGACAGCAGCGTTGATTTTACTGTGGTTCAGAATTTATTTGTCAGACTGTAATTGATTTGTGCTGATTCTTGTGTTGATTGATGGGAAGGACTATAAGAATCAACTTGAGTAGTTTGAGGTTTATTAAATTAAGGTACCATCAATCTTCCTTGTGTTTAATATAGGGCTCACACTAGATTCTTGATCACTTGTGTTGGGATAAATGTTGTTTTCCTTACTAATGTGGTAATGCTAACATTGATTTTAGAGCTTACCATTTAGTTCTGTCTCCTGGTCAATGTTCAGTTGGAGATTGTTGAGGTAACTATATTGCATATAAACATGGGTTGATTAATTTTTAGTTGTTTAGTTATGAGGAGGTTACCTGAGGGCTCGAGGATACGATTCGAGCTCGATATTGAGGTATGTATGTAGTTACATTCAGCATGTATACTTCATATCCATTTTAGTATTTGCTGATAGTAAAAGCCGAAATTTGGGGACCAAATTTTTATTAGTGGGGGAGAATGTAAAATCCGGTTAAAAAATATATATATATGGTTAACGGGTTTAAAACCCGTTAACCCGTTAGGAATCCATTAACCAAACCCACCTCGCGACTCTCCTCCTTCCGCGACGCCTTGTTTCCTCTTCCACTCTTGAAAAGCCGATCGCCTCTTCTCTTCCCCTTCACTTTGCTGCCTGCAGCCAGGGAGGGAGATCTCAGCGATCGCCCCTCTTCCCCGTCCCTCTCTGCCGTGCCCTAGTCGCCGACGCTTGCCCAACCGCGCGGAGAAGAAGCTGGCGTTGTCGCTTTGAGACGTTGCTCGACGCCGCTTCACCGCTGCCTTCAACCCCTGCCGCCGCTGTGCTTCCTCCGTTCCCGATCTTGCGCAACGCGACCTGTTGGTCACGGATCGGGCATCGTCGTGTGGAGAAGAGGCCAACACTGCCTCCTTCTTCCTTTCCAGCCGCGGCAAGCCTTCAAATTTAGCAGTAACCCTTCTAATCTCTTCTCAAGTTCTGGGCAAGTTTTTATGTGCTAGAATTAGGGCCTTTATTCTTGATTCTTGTAGATTAGTGGATTTCGGTCCTAATTTGTCATGGCAAGTTGAACTGATCAATTTGTAGGGTTGCTGTTAGGTTGTAAGATGAATGGATTTGTCGGGTTGAACATGATCTGAAATTATTGGATCTGTTCAAGGTTGTTTAATTTGTTAAGTTGTGGATTCAAATAGGAATTAATTGATATGTTCAGTAAACTCTTAATGTGGGAATTGATAATCGAATGATGGTTTAGGTTAGGTTGGTTGGGTTGGATTTTGTTGCAAGGTTTTGCTCTATCTAGTCTTTGAAGATCAATATAAATAGAGCATAAGAGTAGGTTGAGAGTTGCTAAATTATTGATATTTAGTAGTGTTGTATGTTTTAATTGGCAGGACCTTGACTGGTGGATCCTGCTACGTACGAGGTGTATTTTCTTGAAGTTTTCTTTTCGGACACGAACCACTTTTTGAAGGCGGGTATCTTATCTTATCTTTTTAGATAAGTTTTTTGGCATGTATAGTTTTGCTATAGCATCATAATCCTTCAGATACTCCATCCAGCGCCTCTGTCTGAGGTTCAATTCCTTCTGTGTGAATAGATATTTCAGACTTTTATGGTCTGTGCGGATCTCGAATGGTCTGTGACTCCGTAAAGGTAGTGTCGCCAAATCTTCAGAGCGAAGATAATAGCGGCAAGCTCTAAATCATGTATTGGGTAGTTCTTATCGTGATCCTTCAGCTGATGAGAAGCATAGGCAACCACCCGATCATGCTGCATCAAGACTGCGCCCAATCCCTGAAATGACTCATCAGTGTACAATACAAATCCGTCATCACCGGACAGAATCACCAGAATCGGAGCGCTGACTAATCGCTGCTTCAGCTCCTGAAAGCTCGACTCGCAAGCTTCGGACCAGACGAATTTCGTCCCTTTCTTAGTCAACCGGGTCAATGGTGTGGCAATGCGGGAGAAATCCTCGACAAACCTCCGATAATAGCCCGCTAAACCCAGAAAACTACGGACTTCCTGAACATACTTAGGCTGCTCCCAACCGGTCACTACCTATATCTTCTGAGGATCTACTGAAATACCTCTGTCGGATACAACGTGTCCGAGAAATCCCATAGAAGATAACCAGAATGCGCATTTGCTGAACTTAGCATACAGCTGCTCTCGACGTAATGCCTCCAATACGATACAGAGATGTTGCTCATGCTCTACCGCCGATTGAGAATATATCAGAATATCGTCGATTAAGACAATCACGAACCGGTTCAAATACTCCAAGAAAATATGGTTTAGGTTTAGACTCTATGGCCGAACCATCTAGGGTTATGGAATATGGTTTAAACTTCTTCCATGAAACCCTAAACAAACACTACAAGAAAATCGATCTTTAACAACACTCAAAAGACATCGGTTTTATGTCAAAACCGATGTCTTTTACTTTTTAACAACGGTTTTAACAAAAACCGATGTCTTTGAGACATCGGTTAGAGTCTACGACAACGATTTTTGGAGGCTACAACAACGGTTTTAAAACCGATGTCTATGTGTGCTTTCAACAACGGTTTTTGAAGACTACGACAACGGTTTGAAAACCGTTGTCTATTTGCGCTTTCAACAACGGTTTTGGAAGCTATAACAACATTTTAAAACCGATGTCTATTTGCGCTTTCAACAACGGTTTTGGAAGCTATAACAACAATTTAAAACCGTTGTATATTTTCGTTGTCTTTGAGAGGTTGATTGGAGACTACGACAACAGTTTTTGGAGGATACAACAACGGTTTTAAACCGTTGTCTATGTGCGCTTTTAACAACGGTTTTTGAAGACTACGACAACGGTTTGAAAACCGTTGTCGATTTGTGATTTCAACAACGGTTTTTGAAGTTATAACAACAATTTAAAATCGGTGTCTATTTGCGCTTTCAACAACGATTTTTAAAGCTATAATAACAATTTAAAACCGTCGTATAATCGTGCGCTGCGAATAATATTTTTTACAACGTTCAAAAATTCTGCGCGGTTAAAAGAGGGTTAAAAAAATAGTATTAACAGCGCGAATAAAGAATACGCTGTTAAAAGTATATTAAATATATTAAAAAAGGCTATTTTTTTTTCGCTGCCTCGCTCGCGATTTAGGTTTCCTCCGCATCGCCTCTTTCGCGATTTCGCGATTCCGCCTCTGTTCTTTCGCGACCCACCCGTTCTCGCCGCCTAGATCTCCCGCCCTTGCTGTCGCCGCCCTAGATCTTCCGACCAGCTCGCTCGCCGCCCAGCTTTCTCGCCGCTCAACTCTCAGCTCGCCGCCCAGCTCGCTCGCCGCCCAACTCTCTCGCCGCCTTAGATCTCCCGGCCAGCTCGCTCGCCGGCGCGGTTTCTTGAGATTCCGCGCTCATCGGCCGACGACCAGTGCTCGCTCGACCGTCGTCACTCCTCCCGTGCTCGCCCAGCCGCCGAGGTCTCCTCCAGAGCTCACTGCCCGGGCGCCCGCCTGGCCATCAATCTGCAGCGCCTATTCCCTCCCTTTGCAGCGGCAAGCAGAGGTAAGTGTGTTTGAGGTGGTAATTTTATTTGAGTGAAACTGATTGATGATGGGTTTAGCATCTGCTTGCCGGTGCAAAGGTAGTCTTGGTTTATGGAAGAAGTTTGTTGTTGTTACTATCATAGTTATTTGTTGTTAAGTAGTGTTTATGGAGGCTTGGTTTATTTCCTTGTAATAAGTAAAAGCAATTCTAACCTTTTAGTTCATGACGATTGTATGTTATTAAATTGACTTATGTTAGCTAGTAACATGTAGAAGAAAATACCATAGACAACTAGTGATCATACTGCAAAACATGTTGGTTTCCTTTCTTCTATTTATATTTGCCCACGAGTTGCCACCGCATGGACTTCTTGTAGTCAGATCTGATGTTGAAACTTCTTGTAGTCAGATCTAATGTTATTCTTTTTCATTAAGATGAATCTTTGCTGGAACCCGAACAACACAGTAAGAAAGAAAAAATTGATTAAACTATTCAGTAAAAGAAGTGTGGTAGTGTTTACTGCCTATGTTGTTACCTAGAATGGAAATTGATCTTTCACTCGAGTATTAAGTTACTTGTATCAGATCACGTTTTTTTATCCTTGTTTTTGCAGAGTAGCTGGATTCATAATTTGTTATAAAAAGAAGCTTCAGATTCATAATTTTAGTGGTGGTTGAGTTTGGATTGACGTGGTCGATAATGATTTGGAGGGATTTTAATGTCTCTTGCTGCTCTCTTAAGTTAACATTCTCTTCTATGTTGACTTCTAGTCTACTAGAATTTAAGTTGATGAGATATATCAGGTGGTCTACTATAACATTCGCCATCACATCTCCAACTATATATATAATTACTTAGCTTGTCTGATATGACAACAGCCCAGGGATCACTCCATTCTGAATGCCAGTGATTTCTGCTATAAAGCCATCAGAGACATCAGCAGCGAGATCGAGCCATCTCAGTGCAAACCAAGAGGCAACCTGAAACATTCTGCTCAAGATCACAACAAAAAGCAATAGCAGCTTCGAGTCTTCAGGTGATCCAATCAGTATCAGAGCCTGCTCCAATTGCAACACCACAAAGACTCCTTTGTGGAGGAGTGGCCCTCACGGCCCCAAGGTAAAAAATAAAATCAAAGAATCAATCTTTAATTTCGTTAATTTTTTTTATTAAAAAGGAGTTTTTGCTTGTTTGCTTCAGTCTCTTTGCAATGCTTGTGGAATAAGACAGAGGAAGGTGAGGAGGGCCATGGAAGCTGCTGCTGCTGCTGCAGTGAATGGAGTCTACGGAGAGCATCCAAGGAAGAACAGAATGGAGTGAATGGAGTCTACGGAGAGCATCCAAGAAATTAAAGGTTGCTGGTCCAAGCCTGTTCCAAGTAAGTGAATGGAGTGACACATGATTCATGCTCATGATTCATTGCTATGCTAGATGGAGATTTTGTTTACTTTTCCCTTTTGGATTTGTATCTGTAGAAGTACAGCAGTCAAAAGGTTATTTGTAAACGTTGAGGATTCTATATTAGTTCCTTCTAAGGATGAAAACAATGTAATATGTTGCAAGAAGAATAATTTTTGTTAGTTACTTTTGATTATTTGTAAATATTGAGGTGATTAAATATATCGGTGCTTTTGTATTTGTGATTTGTTTAACATTGGTTTGGAAGCGTTGTCGTAAAGTGATATTACATCGGTCGAAAATCGTTGTTAAATTGATGTTGAACAGATATTACATCGGTTTTAAACCGTTGCGAAACCGATGTCGTTGTGATATTACATCGGTCGAAAACCGTTGTTAAATTGATGTTGAACAGATATTACATCGGTTTTACACCGTTGCGAAACCGATGTCGTTGTTAACTCTTTTATACCTTCTTAACTCATCTATCAAGCCATTGTTAGGGTATAGTATTAACACCTAAAACCCTAGAATCTCACTTGGCCGAAACCTCAAGGTGAGGTTCTAACCTTGGTTAACTTCACCCTTCACCATATTGTTCATTAACTCATGTCTTAAACCATTGTAGGGTTATAAAACCATCATCTAATCTCTTTAACCCTTCATGGCCGAAACCCTCATGGGGGTAATATCCTTGGTTAACCTCATAACTCACCATGATGTCCTTTAAGTCATGTTTAAACCATGGTTGGGTTATGAAACCTTCACTTAAGCCCTAAGTCCTCTTTGGCCGAAACCTCCATGCTAGGTTTTCTTCTTGGCCGAAACCTCAAGTGAGGTTCTAGCCTTGATTAACTTTCCAACTTGTCATGGAAAACCTAAAGCATGTTAAGGACACATTTAGAGTTTCATGCTCCATGGGTTGAGTTTGGAAACTCAACTTGATTTCCTTAACCATTCCTAGCCAAATCTCAACTTAGGGTTTACACATGATTGACCTTAACTTTAACCACAAGTACACTAGGTTTCATATCATACGATCACATGGTATCCATAATCATGCATCAAGATCATTCATCATCAACAAGTCATGATTTCATAGCATCCTAGTAGTTCTTGACCTAATACTTCTAGCATGAATTTTCCCTATGGTTCTTGCATAATCAAAACCATAAAAAAAACAAACACACAAAGTATAAGATCAAACGTAACCAATATATCGCAGGTGAGGGGGAAACTTACAATAGTTTTCTTAAGGATTCTTTACCCTTACTTTAAACCTTTCTTTGCCTCTTAACCTTGTCCAAGTTCCTTGCCTTTGGAGACTCGATAGATGATGAAAGCTTCCTTAAACCTCTCGGCCACAACCTCACACAAGGAGAATAGGAGAGCCTCTTGTCACCTCCGGCCAAGAAAGCAAGGGAGAGGAAGAAAGAAACTTCTCCCCTAACCTCTACCTCTCGGCCAAGAACTCAAGGAGGAGGGAGCAAGAGAGCTTGTGGCTCTCGGCCACAATGAAGAAGGAGGAGAGGAGAGGGTTCACGGCAAGGGAGAGGGAACAAATGAGGGATTAGAGGGGGTTAGGGGCTTTATATAGAGTTTAGTGGAGTAAGAATCCCAATACCCATTGAATACTCCACTTTTTCCATTAAAACCTCATTTATTCTCTAGTAAAAGAGTACAAGTCTCTCTTTTCTTTGTTAAACCCTTCCTCATGCATCCATAGGTTTAACTAGCATGTCCCTTCTCCTTTTCTAACAATTGTTTGTTAGAAATAGTGGCTAGCTCATGTGTAGTCTAGGCTTGCCACTTGGGTGAGGTTCAAGGATCAAACCTTGATTCCTCCATTTATTTTTTTTTCTTTCTTTTCCTTTTTGGCAAAGCCCACACATGAGAGCCCATATCCATTCTCTTTAGCCCACATAAAAATTAGGCCCATTAAGAAACATTAACCCTTAAATTCCTTTAAGACATACCCTACATATTATTCTTGTTTAGGGTTCTATCCCTTCAATTTAAGGGCTATTTAGCTTTTCTGCTAAATTATCTCATATAACTTAGACTTTCATTTATACACATCCAGGAATCATGGTAGGAACATTGCGGGTATTACAAGAGGCTGCTGATTTGTAGATTAGAATGATTAAACATGAGATTAATTAAGTAATTGGTTAATTCATGTTAATAGCAATTCAACGGTTCGATTAATTTAAACCAAGTTAGGTTAATCGAATAGAGTTAAACTAACTCTAAATTAATTTGAGTTTTTGGTAGGATTAAACCATTGTTTAATAAAATCAATTAAGTGGGTATTAACCAACCATGATTAAGATGGTTAAGATTGGATTGATTAGTTTAGGTTTAATTAAACCTGAAATCAATTTGGGTTAATAAGTTAATACAACTAATTAGTTAATTCGTTAAATATAATTAATCAGTTAATTAGTTACCTTGTGTTAATGGAAAACCTACTTGGTTCCTAGTATGGATTCGAATTATAATCCTACTAGGTTAGAATGGGTTTATGAACCTATTATGAGTAATCTTGGATTTGATTGAATATGAAATTAGTTGTATTAAATTATTAATACAACTAATTGAGGGTTTGATTAAATCCTGATAATCACAAGCCAACGGTTAGATTGGTCTAACCCTAAATGGAATTTAACTGACTCTAAAAATTTATTAGGGTTTCTTGGTGATATCACTTTACATTTAGGGATGTATTATTTCTTGCAGGACCTAGAGCGGTTGTAAGACTTTCTTGCAGGCCTTTTTTATTGTAACGACCCGGCCCGTCCGCCCGTGGGAACTTCTACTTATCCCAACTCCTATTTTCTGTGGGTCATGGGCCGTCGACCATCGACCGTGTCGTTACCTTACTAGGACTTTCCACCCCTACCCAGTGGATTTTTGTCTTCCCCAGATTCGAACTCTAAACCTGCAGGCTAAAGTACTAAATTCCTTGAATCTGGTAACCAAGTGAGAGAATTGTAACACCCCGTAAATTCACCTCTGAGATTTATAAATGTTTAAAAATTGGTTTTTAGATATTTATAAAATGCTTAGAATAATTTTAAGAATTTTATAGAATTTTTCTAGAATTTTTAAGAGTATTTTAGCAATTTTCTAAAAGAAATAAGAAAAAGGGAATAACCAAGATTCGAACCTGTGAGATTTATAAATGTTTAAAAATTGGTTTTTAGATATTTATAAAATGCTTAGAATAATTTTAAGAATTTTATAGAATTTTTCTAGAATTTTTAAGAGTATTTTAGCAATTTTTAAAAGAAATAAGAAAAAGGGAATAACCGAGATTCGAACCTGTGACCCTGCAAAATAACCAACCTGAGCACTACCAAGTGGGATAAGATAACTTAGTTATAAGCTAGTTCAGTCGACTGGTATTATAGCAGTCGACTGGTGCTATAATCCCGAACTTACAGAAAAATCAGTCGAGTGACAAGCATGGATCAGTCGACTAGGATCAGTCGACTGGAGCTAGGATCAGTCGACTGATGCGCGATTTTTATAAATACTACTCGCGCGAGGGTGGACGGGAACCCTAGGTATTTTCGCCGTCGTTGCTTCCCCTCCCCTTTCTTGTGTTCCCAAAGGCTTCTAGGTCTCATCTAACGCCTAAGGTGGTTAAAGAGGAGATCCCTAAGGAGTTTCCACGAGAAATCACGCACAACCACGCGGAGGAACGACTTACGACGCTCCAAGGATCGTAGGTTTTCTCTAAAATCCCGTGATCTACACGTAGTAAGTGAAAGAATCAAAGTAAGTACATCTCACCTGCGGTAGGATAGCTTTCGTGTGATGTTTTCTATGATTCTTCCAAAATCCCTTTTAAGAGCATGTTGTAGAAATTGGTATTATGGCATATTAGTATAAACCCTAGATCTATAGAAAAGATAAAGTTAGAGAAGAGAAATTCTATCACGTGATGTTTAGTATCATGCTATGAGTTTATGTTTTATACTTGTTAACATCATGTTTATGAATTCATGTTTCATAATTGTTAGCATCATGTTTATGAGTTCATGTTTTATATGTGATAACATCATGCTATTAAGTGCATGTTATGAGACATTATGTAAAGAAAAGGCATAAGAAGCCTTAAGAAGATATCTCAATACTAGCATTTGAGATTTTATGCTTGGCATGTTAGTAAACAAAAAGGCATAAGTTAAGAAGCCTTAAAGAGATACCCTAAACTAACATTTGGGGAAAGGCATGCAAAGTGTTTGCTAAAATGTCAATGCATATATAAAGTAAAGAAGCAAAGTATTTTACTTTGAAAGGATAGTACCGGGTGGGCCAGCCACCTTAAAGAACCCTAGGCATGGATGGGACATCAGTTCGTCCTAGAAGAAGTGTCTAGGAGGGAGATAGAAATCCCTACCCTTTGAATTGGGACTTGCTACCCCATATTCAATAAGGGTGCGCGCAAAGTTAGAAGCGGTACAATCCTAGGGCCCAAGAAGTTGATTATGTATTTTCAAGTATTTTTAAAGTGATAAAGTATAAAGTACTTCCAAGTTCAGTGCATGTTTATGATTTAGCATGTTAGTAGAATATTTGTAAACATGAAAAGAATACTTGTTAGTATGTCAAGAATGAAAGTTTCATGTTATGTATGAAAGCAAGTTTTACTCCCTTATGCATTGTTTTTGTGAGTAGAATGTACTTACTAAGCAAATTTGCTTATAGATGTATTTTTCTCCTACTGCAGAGAAAGGCAAAGAAAAGCAATACTAGGGTGGATGGCAAAGTAAAGGCTTGATGGGCGGTGGCGGCGGAACAGCGGACTAGAACTCTAACTTTGTTAAGTTTCTTTTGGTTGTGCATCAGTTGAATGTTATGCATAAGTTTAATGTTAGAGTTTATATGACACATAGTAGAGTATGATATGGGTGTTGAATGCTATAGCTAGTTAATATTTTGCTATGGAGATTTTATATGGGTTTAGAAGCAATTGTTGATCTTATCATATCATGTTAAAGAAGGATTATGAGTTAGTTTTGTTTATGAACAAGTTAGTAATCATTTCATGAAGTTTAGATAAGTGTTAGATATGTTTAAATTGAGGTTTTTGTAGTTCTGGAACCCTGAAATCGGAATTTCAGATTCACCAGTCGACTGGTACAGTCATCAGTCGACTGGTGGTGAAGAAATTCGAAAACAGAAAGATCAGTCGAGTCCCGGTCGAGTGACCAGTCGACTGACCAGTCGACTGGTCTATTAGCAGTCGACTGGATAGAAATAAAACAAAAGAATCTTGGACTGGTGGTAAGCCATAAAAGTCCCTAATAAGAGGTCTCTAGTTCGAATCCTGACTCATGCCTATTTATTAGATATTTGGTTTTTGAGGAAATAAAATAGTTCAAGCCCTAGAATTATTTATTTTGGATGAATATATTGAATTAAACTTAGAGTTTATGCCTATTGATAATTCCTTAGATATGATGGGAATAAAGTATGATAGTAAGAAACAAATTTATAGAGTTCTTAAACACCTCATATGCATGAATACTCAAATGTAGGTCCACAACTTACAGTATGATGTGTCATATTAGTTAATTAAGCTTCCGCTAGTAGCGTAACGATCCACAGTTTTATAGTAGTGGTAGAAGGTGGGTCGTTACACTCATGTTTATCTATGATTTGAGCATCTCATTATGATACATGATAACGATTGTAAATCCCAATGTTGTGGGTATATCGTGGTGGTAGATGACTTTAGTAGTATATCTACATAGGTGGTTATCATACCCTATTTCCATCGCGGTGATGGTGGTTGTATGGCAGTGTATGCAGTCGGGCTGTTTGGCAGTGTACGCAGTCGAGTCAATGATTTAACCTCGACACCGGATAGGGGTGGTATTCGGAGAGTACATGGTTGGTACGTCAGTGATGAGTATTAGAGGACAGATATCGACCATAGGATATGTAGTTATCATAGCTATGAGATCACCGGACGCGGAGCACTGATCCCCGATTTGGATCACCGGACTACTTTGTTGTAGGGCGCGGAGCACTGATCCCCCGATGTCGGACACTCTCAGACTCATTATATACATGAGTGCTGTAGTGAGTGTAGGCAGTTGCATCATGCATATGCACATCATGTGCATGATATATATGTATTTGACCGCACTAATACTGCATTTTGATTATCTACTTGTTTGATTCTTGATTGTTGCACTATGTTTGACATGTCATTCATATGGTGCATTACATGAGATCCATGTTAGTTGTTTATTATCTGCCGAGACTTATTGATACCTTGTTGACCTTTGGTATGTATCTATTCTCTTGCTTTTACTTTATTCATGCACTTTCTTTCTGTATTATCCACTGAGTATTTGTATTCACATCTTTCGACCCTGGGATTTTTTTGTCTTCCCAGATATCAGGTAGGAGCTTACAGAGGATGCCTGAGATCTACCAGATATGTCATCTCACGACGAAGACTTTGTGTGTGTGTTGGACATGGTTGTAGTTTGTTGTGGTATCATGTGTATGACTTGTTTACATTTCTGCACCATCGAATTTCTGATTTCATTTCAGTGTTTTCAAAACTATAGCATGTTTTCTATTCGTGATTTCGTACTTGTACTTGTTATGTTTCCGCTTACGAAACTTTGGATCCTTCGTTACTTTACGAGTTTATTCCTTATTTGTTGTGTAGAATTAGAATTCCATTCTTATGCATTGTGTAGGATGTGTATGTGGCCGTGTGGGTCACTTTTACTTTCATTACTTGTCTAAATCCATATTTTGTAGTATGGATAGGTCGTGTGGGCCTTATTATATGTATTTGTATTCAGGGAATTGTCAGTGATACTGGGGAGGTGCTGTCGAAATTTTTCGGACGGGCTATCTTCCGGGTCGTGACAATAAATCCCATCGCTAAGTTAGCTATAGAAACTAACTTCCGTCGCTAAATTAGCGACGAAATTTAACTTCTGTTGCTAAATTAACGACAAAAATTAATTTCCTTCGCTTTATTACAAATAACGACGGAATTTATTTTCGTCGCTAAATTGGTGACGGAATTTAACTTCCGTCGCTAAATTGGCGACGGAAATTAATTTCCGTCGCTTTATTACAAATAGCGACGGAATTTATTTTCGTCGCCAATTTAGAGACAAAAATTTAATATCCATCGCTAAATTAGCGATGAAAATAAATTTCATCGCTATTTTAAGGTTTTGTTGTAGTGTGGATAGATTTCATTATGATTCTGCTTTTTCCATTAGGTTCACCGTTGAGAGATTTGTATGCTGCCTACCTACAAATTAGTTGCATTCTACTCTTTTGTTTGTAAGCTCTTCTACAAGGTGGAATTCACCACCCCAGCGGCCTCACGCGGTCGGTCCTATGACCATCTGTGAGGAGGTAAATCAAGAAACTGCAATTGACCACGATGGATGAGAGAGAGATCTATATCAAAAACTTATGAAGGCATATTGATGTACTTGGAGGATGTATAAATTTGGTGGATGATCAGACCATTTTATTTTTCATTTGCACAAGAAGTAGGTCATCGCTCCAAGTGAAATGAACTACAACACCTTGGATGTGTTACAATGATAGAGCAATATGTTAATCTCAAAACCTTTTAAAGACTGACCAAAAAGATTTAAGAGGAATATAAGAATGATTATCATATTATTTCGTTCCCACTAGCAAGAGACCATTTGTTACAATGTAACCAACTACACTTTCTTATAAGATCTATATTGCTACCTCTATAACTTAATCACAATGTTCTAAATGACAACTGAGGCGCCCGCCTAAGTGTCAATTAGGCGGAGGAGGTAGGCATCAACCACACAATCTGTCTTAGACAGTTTTTTAGATGGTCAAAGTCAACATAAGTTAAAAAATCCTATGCTTTAGGTGATTTCAAAACAACTCACCTCTTTTTGTCTGGAATCACCACCGTCGTCGTCGCCATCGACGCATCCGGACATGTTGCTTGGGCCCGACGACGAGTTTGGAAACGTCGTGTTAGCCTGGACACATCCGTCAAGCCCGGCAAGATGTCCAGATGCGTCGGGCCCAGGCGACGCATCCAGATGCGCCAGGCCCAGGTGACGCATCCATGCCCCGTCGTCGGGCCCAGGCGATGAGTTTGGGTCCGTCATCGGGCCCGAGCGACGAGTCTAGGCCATTCGCCAGGCTTAAAGGATGTGTCGCTGGGCTCAAGCAACGCGTTCGAATGAGTCGTCGGGCTTGGGCGATGTAGAGCCTGTTGTGGGTCTCGAGCGATCGTCCAAGCTCGCCGTCGGGCCTAGGCGACGTGTCCAAGCCATTTGCTAGCTTGGATGACATGTCTGGACCCGTCGCCTAGCTTGGGCGATATGTCCGAAGCTAAATTAGTGATAAGAGTTAGATTTTTAATTTAAGATTTAATCGAATAACTTTATATTAATAATTTTAATCAACTCCTAATTATGATTGAGATAATTTAAATATATTTAATTAAAGTCTAATAAAATTATCTTATTAATTTATTTTTAATTAATATATTTTATATTAAAAAATATCAAAACTATATCGTTATGATACTTTTTTAGTATTAATATGGTGATGAATTTTTTAAAATTATCTTGTTAATTACATTTAGATATTTATTTGTATAGTATCTTATATAATTTGTATTGTATTATATGAAACTTATTTATGCATAAATATTATAAATAATAATGATTATTTATAATATTATATGTAAATAATAATAATAATATAATTGTCTAAGTGACTAAGGCAATAGGTGATCTTTGACCGTCACTGCCACTTCAATTGCATTTGAACATCAACTCTAAGCTTGATATTCACTTACTCTATATTGATAAAGCAACCACATGTTACAAACTACCTCCAGTGATGCGGCAACTCATAAACCATAATAAGTGACTTTGCTGATTTCTACAGCCTTTTACCTATATCCTAGATTCTTTCCTTCATCTCCTCTCGCTTTCCATTTACTTTGTGAAAAGCAAGGGTAGATGAAGGTTTTGCCTGACATTTGACATATCCTTCATCGTTGAATGTGTGCACTTGTTCATGTAACGCCACCATGGTCTTACGAACAACTTACTCCTTGATAATGAATTTATCTACAAGATTGAATTAGGTTAGCACGACCTCTACAAGTCTTTCTACTTCCATGGGCCTTTGATGGTGAGGAATCGTGATCTAAGAAATCTTGGGTGTCTCCAATTAAGCATTTGTCAATAATCTTTTAAGGATATTGTAAAATTTCACCATCAATTAATAGACAGATTTTAATTTTACTCCAATGCTATCACCATGAAATAATTTGATTTGAGATATGTGTGAGGTGATGTAAACAAGATCAGAAGTAAATAGGGCAGTGTGTCCAAATGTCCATAAAAGAGATTGATAGTTTGCGACTGGTTATGATTGCCAGAAATTCAGTGATGTTGCTATAGCTGGAAAGGAATAAAATCTGCAATTGAGCACTTAATGTCCCATCAAACCTGCTTTAATTTTGCATCACTGTGGCTTGTGCTCAATATATACAAATGCTTGTTAAAAACTTTTGGAATATGATCTTTGCTAGGATGTTATATCCTAATCTTCTATTTTAAACAATGATATCAAACTAATAATTTATATGAAATTTTTGTAAATTAGATATAGGAATACTATTAAGACAATATCTTTAGGTTTATAAAGAATAATTGAGGAAATATATTCATGATGTAAGTTAAAGAGTATTAGTTATTAAGGTTTTTGTTGCAGTGAGTTTAGTCTCAACATTGATATTTTAGGTTTATTGGGTTGAGTATAGATAATATTAATGCCTCTTTATGTTGGATGCAACAGATTATTCTTATTTCCCTACACTCTACTTGGTGTCAGATCCCACCCTATTGTTATGGTTTCAAAGAGGTATTTCGCTTAGTCACTACTATCGCCGGTGAACTTCCCTTATCTAAACCGTCTTCTTTCTAATGCGTCTTCTTTTCTCTACACTGAAGCACAACAGTCACCATAACTATAACCTTTTATATGCTATCAAGGTGTTAGTCTCTTAGACTGTTGCCCATGCTTCCTGATTCTTCACCATTGTGTTGGTTTCTCTCCTTCTCGAGTTCTTGTTCGCTTCCTATCATTGAGGTGAGGAATGCTTGGGACGACCACAAGGTTCATATCACTTCTTTTAAGCCCTCCATTATCTCATGACTTGATTGAAACTCATGCTAAAAAGTTCTAAGTTTCTCTCAAAGCTTTTTTCTAACTTCTTCAAGCAAAAATGCTACTCCCCTATGCCTCTCAAAGACACAATAGTCTCTATCGACTCACAATGCCATCTCTATATATGTTTTTTTCCCATGCTTTCTTCTTGCTATATCCTACACTTCATCTTGCGACTTGGCGACATCCTCATGATGGGAATTAGTTGGAGGAATTGATTAGTTGCTTCCTTTGTTTCTTGTTAATTACCTTTTACTTTTCTGTATTTTGTCTTTCTACCTTCAACTTTTGATTTCTTGTCTAAATTCTATTCAAGCATGTGGCATGACATAACCTATATGGCAGTGAAAACCTAAAAAGGGATAACTTGTTCACTTTTTGCTAAGTCCAACTTTATGTAGACTTGTATCCTTTTTTTCTCAAGGACCTGGAGAGTTTTTTTCTCTCACTTTATTGCATGCTATATATGTGCTACTTTAGGGAGAAGCCCACTTGTTAGATTTGTTCTTAATGTCTCTCTTTAGGCTTATTTCATTTCATTCTTTCTCTTTTTCCACTCTCTTTATCTAGGTTAAAGATATTGTTGGACTTGATCGGTTATCAAAGGGATTATCGCCCATGTGTTAATATTATGGTTAGGAGTTTATTAGGCTATTAGCAATGAAAAATTTATAATGAAAATATTTCATCACAAATTGGCGATGAAATTCGTGACGAATCAAAAATTCGTCATCAATTTGCAACGAATTTTATGATGAAAATACTTTAGTTGCAGAAGTTGTGATGTAATTATTTTCATCGCGAAAATCATCACAAAAATAACGTTTATCGCTAATATCGTCACCAATTTGACGACGAATCCCCGGTTCATTGCAAAAGATTGGCGACAAATCCACGGTTCATCACTGGCGACAAATCCGTGGTTCATCACAAAAGTTTGGCGATGAATCCACGGTTCATCGCCAAATTGGCGATGAATCCACGGTTCGTCGCCAAATTGGCGACGAACCACAAATTTGTCACCAAATTGGTGACGAAAATGGATTCATCATCAAAAACCCTAACTTATCCCCCACCACCCCGACTTTCCCTTTCTCTTCTTCCTCCTGCATGATTTCTCTCCGCCTGACTGTCTCCTCAGCAACCTGATTCGGCGATTTTCTCCGCTTTCCTTCTCTCTAATTCCTCTGATGACTGCAACGTCAACAAGCTAGGCAACGGTGCAAAGCAGTAAATCCCTTTCCTTTCCTTCTCTTCCACTCCCAGCGGTCGATTTGGGCAGTCGACCGCCTCTTAGGCCGCTGGCAGGCCATCGGGCGACGATTAGAGCGCCGATAGGCCATCGACCGCGGGGTAGCCCACTGGCCGACCGCCGACCGTGGTTTAGCCCGCTAGCCAGCCACCAGCCGCCCAATAACCCACTGCCAGTGTGTTAGCCCGCTGCCCGACAGTAGGTCTGCCCTCCGGGTGCCGATTAGGTCGCTGCCTGGTCATTGGGCGACGATTAGGCTGCTGCCCGATCGGCAATCGAGGCTTATGCTATTTTGTAATTTTATTTAGTTTTCAATATAATTTTATTCATTGTCTTTGTTAGATACTATAACTTTGTAATTTTATTTGTGCAGGTTCCATTTTGAGGTGTGCTTCATGTTTTCGGCTACACTCGATTGCACCTATTTTAGGTATAATTTTACTTATCGTTATAACAATTTAGCATGATTAACTTATCTTATGGTTGTTAATGAGGTAGTAGTAGCAAAATATGTAATAGTTTTATTTAATAATTTAATAAATTAAAATAACAAAATACAGAAAGAAAAAAATTGGAAGTATTAAAAGAACAAACCTGAACATAGATGTTTAACTGATGAGTTTATTGTTGGATTGGAATAATTTTTGAATTTTGTTCTACTAATGTTGAGTTTATGGATAGAGATAAGATAAGATATCCTTACAGAAAATATCACAATGGTAAATTTTTACAGTGTGACAAAGTTCATGAACATCTTTGTAGATTTAGTTTTACCCTGAATTATTATAATTGGACATGTCATGATGAACCATTTATATCTGACGAGAATTATTGACAAAATATACAAATCTTAGGTAGTGGTGATCAGAGTTATTATAATCAATTCAATCCATATCAGAGGATGGTAATTGATGTAAGAGATCATAATTTCTTTTTTGATCCGAGTTTTACAAATTCTAGTTATCCTCTAACAGATGAACAAATATTTACTACTTATACATCACCATTGGAGGGGGTACAAGAATAAAGTGTTCATGAAAATGTGAATAATGAGGCATATCTTAAATTTTAAGAAATGTTGAGTGCTGTAGATGAACCTATGTGGGTTGGTTGTAACAGTCACACTAAATTATCTCTCACTACAAGACTATTGAATATTAAGGTAGAGCATAATGTGTCTTAAGATTATTTTAATGATTTTGTTCAAGTTATGGGAGCGGTACTTCCGCGTGATCACATAATGCCTAATGATTTTTATAGTATGAAAAAATTTATGAAAGACTTAGGTCTTTCGGTGGAAATGATTGATGTTTATATAGATGGTTGTATGATATATTGGGGAGAAGATCAAGATACAGATATGTGCAAATTTTGTAATCAAGCTAGGTACAAGAGAATCAATAAGAGTCAATAACGACACAAAGCATACAGTCAATTATTTTATTGGTCTTTAACTCCTAGGTTACAAAGACTCTATGCATCAGAAGTCATTGCTAAACACATGACTTGGCATGCAAATCATCAAACAGAAGAGAGTCTAATGTGTCATCCATAAGATGTAGAGGCATGGAAAAATTTTAATAGAACATTTCCTGAATTTGCGAAGGAAACTCGAAATATAAGATTAGGTCTCTACGCTGATGGATTTGCTCCATTTAGCAAATCAGGTAGAAATTATTTTTGTTGGCCATCTATATTAACTCTATATAATTTTCCACTTGGGATGTGTATGAAACATCATATATGTTTTTAATATTGGTTGTGCCTAGCCCGTAAAATCTGAAAAAATTAATTGATGTTTATACGCAACCACTGATTGCAGAGCTGAAACAATTATGGGATGATGGTTTTTTTGTTGGTGCAAGAAGTACTAGATCTTCCCTAGAGTTTCGATCTTTGACAATACACCTAGGTCTAGTCAGTTTAACCAAGGGTTGATCCAAACAAGACTTGATATTTAGATGGGTGTAAGTGAAATCTAGTCAAATGACTAGTGAGAAGTCTTAGTCGGTTAGACTAGGCAGTGGAAGTCCTGATCTAGAAGATTGGGCAAGGAAAAGTCTTAGTTTAAGCAAGGGAAAGTCATAGTTGTCGGCTAGGCAAAGGCAAGTCCTAATTTGAATGATCAGGCAAAAGTTTTAGCAAAGTCAAGTGCATCAGGTGCAAGTCCATGTAGTATCAGGAGGATCGGGAAGCATGGCCAAAGTCCAATCGGGTTCGGTCAGGAGGACCAAAGAGTTGGTGAAGTCTGGGCGGGTTAGAGGACCGAGTCGCAGCAGAAAATTCCTAGGGGCCAAGGACAAAGCTAAGCGGGAAGTCCAACAAGTCTGGAGGACTTATTGGCAAAACTTCTCCCGAATGGGGTGGGTAAGGGCGCATTCCCAGAGTGAAACAGTAGGCGTCAGACTAACCTAGGATTTCGATAGAAATCTAAAGTTAGACTCACAAGGTAAGGCTTAGGATTGTTTGTATATTTGCATGCTTGTCTTGCAGGAACTAGGAGCTGGAAGCAAGATGGAGAAAGTATAAGTGAAGCAAACAAAGTAAAGTCAAACCAACCAGTCCAAGGGATCCAGTCGACTGATGGTCCAGTTGACTGGAAGGTAACTCCAGTCGATTGGCGATTGGATAATCACAGCTGTTCCGGCTAGATACCAGAGACAGTCAAACCACCAGTCAAAGATTATGCCACGCAGACCGCGACAAACCTTGTGAATCAAGGGAACCTAGAAGAGGAAGACACTAAACTAAGGGGATTAGATGGCCGTCGGCCACTCCGACGCTCAAGTCAGTATCAAAATCAAGAGGAAGAAGAAGCAGTAAAAGCTTGAAGATGCAGAAGATTCTAGAGAGCTTTCTCATACCTACAGGGAAGCCTTTATACTCACTGAGGTTGATGGCGGTGAGGCGAGGCATCTGAGGAGACAGATTCTATACATTCCTGACAAGTGTGCAGACATGCTAATATCTAGGGGATAGAACTTGCGGGCCTAGTAACCAGCATGTGGCTTGAGTGTGCAAATCATTCTTGTCCTCTAGTGGGGAATAGCAACCCAAGCAGGTATAAGCCTGACAGCTTAATAACCGTCCTTTTATGGTGAAGCTCGCATGTGTGCGTGTCTTATAGCGGGGCGTCGTGATGTTGCCCTCAGATAAAGAAGGTATAAGGACACTAGTGAGATGGTATGGCGGAGTGGCGCAGTGAGCTCAGATCTGTTGAGGCAGGGCCAAACAAGGTAAGCTAATGCAAAGGACTAGTCGAGCCTGCCTTTGTGAGACGAAAATAACCGAGTGCTGGGATATCTGAGCCGCAGAGAGGCCGAGATAGCCAACTGACATGGAGGTCGAGATAGTCAAATGATATGGAGGCCGATGTGGCCGAGCAGTCAGGAGGCCGAGATGGTCGAATGATATGGAGGCCAAGATAGTCGGACACCCAAGAGGCCGAGATGGCCTAATGATATGGAGGCCAAGATGGTCGGGCACCTGGGAGGTCGAGATGGCCAAATGACACGGAAGCCGGTGTGGCCAAGTGACAGGGAGGCCGAGATGGCCAAATGACATGGAGGCCGGTGTGGCCGAGCACTAGGGAGACCAAGATGGCCAACTGACATGGAAGCCGAGATAGCCAAATGACATGGAGGCCAGTGTGGCCGAGCAGCCGAGAGGCTGAGATGGCCGAATGATATGGAGGCCAAGATGACCGGGCATCCAGGAGGCCGAGATGGCCAAATGACATGGAAGCCGGTGTGGTCGAGTGGTAGGGAGGCTGAGATGGCCAAATGACATGGAGGCCAGTGTGGCCGAGCACCAGGGAGGCCGAGATGGGCAAGCAACAGGGAGGCAGAGATAGTCGGGCACTAGGGAGGCCGGGCTATCCAAGCCACATGAAATCCGAAGCAGGACTAATCATATAGGGCCCAACCGTTGACCCTTGACCAATGACTCTTGACCCTTGACTTGTCAGGTCGGATGGATTATTGACTCTCCTATTGCCACGTCAAGCCCTAAAAGATCCGTCATATCACAAGCCTCCCCCTTAAGTCTAATCAAAGGAGGCGTAGTCCGACTAACTAGACAGGACCGAGCCATGGAGATCCTGACTCCAGCTAAGATGGCAATTCTTCCGATCGAGAGGCCAGGCACCATTAGTATTCAGTAGCTACAGCTGCCATGAGCCTTCACTCGTAACTGACATAACTACATGAATCTTGGTTGAGAGATAGGTATTATATTTCATCCAAGGACCCTGAGACTCCCTGTGCATTTTCGATACCAGACATCACAAGTGGCATGGTGTGAGTTACTACCCCTTACCTTCTGTACTTGATAAACATAGATGACGCTACACTCTGGGACATGGCGTAGACTGGCAGTAGGTCCTCGGCATCTGTGCCCACTAGTCATTACCAGTGCGGATCCACACACGGGAGATGGCTTTGGGAGACATGACCCGACGGTGATGAAGTCACCCGCGGAGAAATATATATATACATTCAAGATACCTCAAGTATCCGAACATACCTCGAAATCTATTTGAGTGCTATCGCCTTTGAGTTTAGACGACCAACCATGCTCAACAACACCATGGAAAGACACCTAAGGCGACTCAGGGAAGAAAAGGAGGAGGCGGAGCGTGCCGCCGAGCTTTATGCGTTATTGGCCACCATATATTATGGCCAATCAGTGAGGACAGAGTTGGAAAAAGAGCTATCGCGTGAAATAGGAGGCTGGAGTTGGAGCGGGCCATTACTGTCAGCAAGGTTCAATAGCTCGAAGAGGACTTTGCTGAAGCCCTCAATATAGCCCGACAGCTCAATCAAGGCATGGCTGAAGTGCTCGGAGAGGCACGTCGACTCAACGAGGAGCTCGACGAAGCCCAAGAACGGAGCCGAGAGCTGGAGCGAGAAGTAGACAAGCTAAGCCTTGTTCCTGAGAACGGAGTCGAGCGTTGGAGCGAGAAGTAGACCAACTAAGCCTTGTTCCCGCGCCACCTCCACTGCCTAAGCAAGATGACGACTAGGAACTTGCTGCTGCTATTGCTTTTTTCCTTTTATACTTTATTTTGCTAAAACAATGTAACATATAGACTTGTAATCCCCTATGTGCAGAGATTTTGTCATCGTGTTGCGGCCCTGTTTTGTCCGCATTCTCATTGGGTGAGGTTGAGAGAGCTTCAAACCCTGTGGCTATATCTGTTGCTATATCATCGACGTTTGAGACCGTTAGAAAAATTGAGATATCGACAGAGAAGGCCGGAAAATTCTTAGGGCCCTCAATAGGTAATGCTCCAGCTGACTAGACTGCATCATGTTTGTCGAGGTCTAGATGCTGGCTGAATCAAGTATTCGCTCCGATTCCCGGTGCAGTCTTATCGCTTTAATTAGCAGACGTATGGATATGTAATTCCGCTCGGGAACCGGGTGTCATCGCATTTAATGACGCCGATGTGCTTTATCGGCGTGCGATCTGTACGGGCGATTCCTGACGTCAGGTTGCCACGTGCCGGTGTCAGCACCAGTATTGCTCAGACGCAAGAGTGAAGAATTGGAAGGTTGAGGGGCCAATCACCTAATGGCCTCGTGCGAGACAAACACAGCCGTTAATTGATAACCACCTCAATCGGACGGCTATCCGTGATACCAATTCGGTCCTGTTTTCCTTGCTAACAAGGCCTGAAGAGACGTCCTCATTCTTCCATCGTGCCCTCTCCTAGTGCTTACCCTGCTACGGTGCTTTCGTCGTTCTGCGTTTACGTTCTCTTTCTTCCTGTCGATGCCTCTTCTGTTCCAGTGACGTCGAGTCTCGCCCTATTCTTCAATGGCACCTAATCTACTCTGGTATGAACATCAGATCTCCACGTGTGATAGCGCTACTATCGACCTCCTTCGCATGCAATATGGCATCCCGAACGATCACTCTATCTGCGTTCCAACAAAACAGCAACATCCCTATCCGCCACCACCTGGGTACATCACATGTTTTCTGAATCAAATATCCAGTGGCTGAAGATTTTGTATTCCCGACTTCTTCCAAGAATTGGCCGCTTTCTATCAACTAAACCTTTCTCAACTTGCTCCTCCTTCTTTCCAAATTATTTGCGGAACGGTCATTCTTTACGCTTTCTATTTGTAGAAAGTCTTTTCCTTCATCCCACGCCCAGGATACACTTTGATAAGTGACCTCTTATCGGCGGAGATCGGCTGGCAGAGACACTTCTTTTATGTCCAGCCTCCGTAGGCATGTGCCTGGGCAGGCCACTAGAGTCCCAATCTCCCCTAGGTTCCAATGATAAGACAATCTCCTTCCTCTAAGGTTACGGCCGAGGCTGTCAAGATTTTGGAGGGTCTTGAGTTCAAGGTCGAAAGTTTGTTCAAGAATAAAGCCTTCCTAATCGAGCAGGGTTGAGGCCTAACGCCATCGGTTTAGGCGATCGCCTAGGTGAGTGCCCTTGTTTGCGGAAGTCTATATCGCCCAGATAAGTGCTTTTGTCTGCAGGGATCTATAGTTTCATCTAATAACGTTCGGGGCCTTGACAAATCAACTTATGTTGGAGGCTTCCAAGAACCAGAACATAAAGTGGAAACTGGCTTGCCCAGGCAACCTCAGAGCTGAGGGGGAGCTGGTAGAAGAGACTGGACTTGACCCAGTTTCTAGACGGCCGAGATCCAAGAGGGCTACTTAGCAACGTCTAGCTCCACCCTCAAAGAAGAAGAAAGCTGGGATTGCTGAGGCAAAAGGAGATGCAGAATTGTCCCTAGCTCTTGTCCTTGTTGCACCTCAGCCACAGAGTGAGGCTACTTTGCCGAACGTTTCATCTGTGGCTGAGCGACCCACAAGAAAGAGTGAGGCTACTTTAATTGATGGTCCAGTCGACTGGAAGGTAACTCCAGTCGATTGACGATTGGATAATCGCAGCTGTTTCGGCTAGATATCGGAGATGGTCAAACCACCAGTCAAAGATTATGCCACGCAGACCGCGACAAACCTTGCGGATCAAGGGAACCTGGAAGAGGAAGACACTAAACCAAGGGGGTTAGCTGGCCGCCAGAGATTTCGGCGGGGCCACTATGACGCTCAAGTCAGTACCAGAATCAAGAGGAAGAAGAAGCAGTAAAAGCTTGAAGATGTAGAAGATTCTAGAGATCTTTCTCATACCTGTAGGGAAGCCTTTATACTCACTGAGATAGATGGCGGTGAGGCGAGGCATCTGAGGAGACAGATTCTGTACATTCCTGACAAGTGTGCAGACATGCCAGCATCTAGGGGACAGAACCTGCGGGCCTAGTAACCAGCATGTGACTTGAGTGTGTGAATCATTCTTGTCCTCTAGCGGGGAATAGTAACCCGAGCAGGTATAAGCTTGACAGCTTAATAACTGTCCTTCTTTTATGGTGAAGCTCGCAAGTGTGCGTGTCTTAGAGCGGGGTGTCGTGATGCTGCCCTCAGATAAAGAAGGTATAAGGACACTAGTGAGATGGCGTGGCAGAGTGGCGCAGCGAGTTCGAATCTGTTGAGGCAGGGCCAAACAAGGTAAGCCAATGTAGAGGACCAGCCGAGCCTACCTTTGCGAGACTAAAATAACCGGGTGCCGGGATATCTGAGCAATAGAGAGGCCGAGATAGCCAATTGACATGGAGGTCGAGATAGCCAAATGACATGGAGGCCGGTGTGCCCGAGCAGCCGGGAGGCTGAGATGGCCGAATGATATGGAGGTCAAGATGGTCGGGCACCCAGGAGGCCGAGATGGCCAAATGATATGGAGGCCAAGATGGTCGAGCACCTGGGAGGCCGAGATGGCCAAATGACACGGAACCCGATGTGGCTGAGCGGCAGGGAGGCTGAGATGGCCAAATGACATGGAGGCCGGTGTGGTCAAGCACCAAATAGGCCGAGATGGCCAACTGACATGGAGGCCAAGATAGCCAAATGACATAGAGGCCGATGTGGCCGAGCAGCCGAGAGGCCGAGATGGCTGAATGATATGGAGGCCAAGATGGCCGGGCACCCGGGAGGCCGAGATGGCCAAATGATACGAAAGCCAATCTGGCCGAGCGACAGGGAGGTTGAGATGGCCAAATGACAAGGAGGTCGGTGTGGCCGAGCACCAGGGAGGCCGAGATGGCTAAGTAGAAGGGAGGCCGAGATAGCCGGGCACCAGGGAGGCCGGGCTATCCAAGCCACATGAAATCCAAAACAGGACCAATCATATAGGGTCCAGCCGTTGACCCTTGACTACTGACTCTTGACCCTTGACTTGCCAGGTCGGATGGATTATTGAGTCTCCTATTGCAACGTCAGACCCTAAAAGACCCGCCGTATCAGTAGCGAAGAAGAAAAAATTATCAAGATCTTTCACGTCGAATTGGGGTCGACCTGAGTAAGTACTCAAGTCGACCTGAGCACCGGATAGCATAGCGAAGTCATCCACAAGAAAGCGGATCGTTGTCTACGTAGGGTCAACCTGAGATGAAGTCGTGTCGACTTGAGCATACTATAAAAGAAAGGCAGACATGAACAACCAGAGTATCAATCTACAAGTTCTCCTCATTCTCTAGTGGTAGTTCTGAACGTGAACGAGGCCAGACGCTTGCAACTGGGAAGATCCAGGAGGAGTGCGCGGCACTCAGGACTTCCCGATTAGCGAGTTATTTGGTTACTATTTCTTTACTTGTCTTGCTTTGTACTTTCATTTATATATTTGTTTATACGGACTGTAAGACGGATTTCTCCGCCTCCGAACAAAGTTCGGAAGGGAGACCATTAGTGGACGAGCGCTTCCGTACAAGCCTTGGACGTACTAACCCTGGGAGGTTAGGAACCAAGTAAATCCACGAGTCCCCTGCATCTTATTCTAATATCCGCTGCTAAGTTTTTTGATAGAAATGAATGATTGAGAAAAGGCAACAATACACTATTCACCCCCCCTCTAGCGTGTTACAAGATCCTACAAGTGATATCAAAGCCGGTGTGCTCTTGATTAGACTAACCGCCAAGGGAGCAAGATGACAAAGATAGAAGGAGAGAAAGGTAATTTTAAAGTTTATTTTAAATATCATATAATCTGTTTTAAATGCAGGGAGAGAGGGCACTATAAAAACCAGTATCCTACTCGTAAGACTTAGACGACACCACCGGCGGCAAAGGAGTAACCGATACTAGGAACCCGATGGAACAACAAGGAACATATCACGTTCTTTAAGTGCCAGAAACGCGACCATTATAAGAACCGGTGCCCAGAGAGGAAGACGGTGAAAAAGAAACCAGAATTGGAGGATGATTTAGGTAAGTCCATTAAATTATGAAAATGCCCCTAGGTTGCATGCGCATGCTAGATTTTATTTTTCTAAAAATTTAGATAATTTTATTGAAAATTTAGATAAGTTAAAAATTTCAAAAATAAGATAAATTCTGTTAAAAATTTAGATAAGATAGATTTGACGAATTCAAACATTTTGAAAAAGTGAAATTTGGACAAATTAGAAAATTCAAACATAGATAAAAATTCAAATTCAAACAATTTGACTAAGTCACATTTGAACAATTCAAATTTAAAAAATTCAAATCAAGATAAATTAGATAATTTAGATAATTTGAACCATTCAAATTTGAATTTAGAAAATTTAAATCAATTAGAAAATTTAAACTCAGATTCTATAAACAAGAAAAATTCATCTAATTTGAATAAATTAATTAAAAAATCAGAATTAAATAACAATTTGACTCAGTCAAATCTAACAAATTTAAATATTATTAATTCAAATTTAATTAATCTAGATATAATTTAAATAAATAAAAAATTAGATTAATTCTTTAACTTGTTCAACTAAGATAATGATCAATTTAATAATTCAACTTTAATTTATTTATTAAATATGAAAGTTAATAAAAATTTAATTAAATAAGATAAAATTAATAAAAATCAAGATAAGTTGAATAATTTAAATTTACTTTGTAATTCAAAATTAAATATTAAAGATAATCATAATAAAAAGAGGAATTCTAAACCCATCAAGGTAAATTCTAAAATTAATAATTTAATTACAAAAAATATAAAATTAAATCTTAAAATTCTTACAATAAATCTTCAAACTTTAAAAATACTAATTTAGATTTAAAGACTCAAAATTTAGAATTAAATAATAAAATTAATTATAAACATGTATTCTTTAATTATGAAACATTGAATAATTCTTAAAAATTAAATTCAAAAATTTGAAATTAAATCATAAAATTTAGGAAAATAATTTTATAAATTTCAACAAGTCAAATCTAAATCTTAAAAAAAACAACAACAAAATAAAAAAAATAAAAACAAAACTTAATCAAACTATACAAATTAATAATTCAACCAAAATTTAATCAAACTAAAATCTACAAATTAATAATTCAAAAGTAAACTAATAATCCATAAATAAACTAAAATTCGAAATTAAAAAATAAATCAATTAAAACTCAAAATTAAAAGCCATAAACTTAATTAAAAATACTTATAATTATGAAATTAACTTAAAATATTACTATATGAAATAAAAATTAAATTAAAATTCAAAGTGGGTTGACACATTCACGAATTCACACGAAATATATCAAATCAATAATTTGATACATTATTAGAAATTTTTTAAAAAAATGATTAACTTGTTTGACTCATGCATAATTGCCATGTACATGCATCTGCTTTAATTATTCTTTTTGCACAAAGCATGCTATGTCATCATGTTTATTACTACTGAGTCTAGAATGGTTAGTTAAGGACACATGAATGATTGATACTTACCAATATAGTACTAGGGTGGAGCGAGATGGTAGTATGTTAAAGAAGCTTGGTCTGTGTAGTCAAGTGGGGTAAGGTGTACCTTGTTTAATCTGCTTAGCTAAGTGGAACTAATCGAAGCTATCTGGCCACATCCTAGACTAGTTAGACCAAGGTTTCTCAAGAAATTGATTAAGGTCATAATTTCATAAAAAGGCTTTGTCTAAGGAAGTGGTCGTTACTCCGATAACCAAGAAGGTCCTTGCCTCGCCACGACCTGAAAGCCTATTTTTGAAATGTGAACTTAATCGATTAACGGTTAAACCTGAATCTAACACAAGGTCAAACATTCATTAGAACTTAACTTTAAAATTAATAAAGAAAAAATTAATAACTCATCTCACAAAACTCATAAGATTATCCTTATATGTCATGTATTGCGACACTTTGTATGGGTGAGATGATAAGGACATTAAAATACAAAGTTTTGAAAAATATTTTCAAAAATTATTATAAATATTTTTATAAAAACTATTTTTTAAAACTTGATATTTACTTAAAATTCATGTCTGCTGTGTGTATCTATAATATAGTTTTCAAAACTTTATATCTTTGAAAATTGGTTGATCAACAATTAGATATAAACCTCTAGGTCAACACTAAATCTAAGAACCCTAAGACACAGATAAAAAATCTTTGTGGTCAACAAAGATGTCCTAAGGAGAGTGTCTAGCTCAGGGGGAGGTCATTCTTGAAAGATCATATTTTTAAAAAGACCTCTTAAAACTAACTTTAAAAAAAAATTAATTATTTTAAAAACTCTTATGTTGTAAAATATTTTAAATTATGCTTTTAACTTGGAACAACCCCTAAAACACATACGAAGATTGTCTTGTAGTCAACAAGGAGCCTTAAGGGAGTGTCAAATTTAGGGAGAGTCCAAACTTAAAAGTTCAATTAAAAATTATATTTTAAAATTTATAAATTATTTGCTCTATTTGATTTAGATTAACCTCTAAGACATTTAGGGAGTTTGCCTTGTGGTTTAACAAGGAGCCCTAAAGAAATGTCAGATTTAGAGGGAGGTCCAAATCGAAAGAGTAAAATTATTTTCAAAATTATTTTTAAAGTTAGTTTTTTCAAAATCCTTGAAAATTATTTTAAAACTATATTTCAAAACTTATTTTAAAATTATTATCTATTATTCTTTTAATTTAGATTAAACCCTAAGACACACAGGGAGATTGTTTTGTGGTTAACAAAGAGCCCTGAGGATGTGTCAGGTTAAGGGGGAGATTCTGACTTAAAAGAATAATGACTAGTTTTCTCAAAAACTTTCTATTTTGAAAATACCTTTTTGAAAACACTTTTGAAAAACAAAACTTAAAAATTCCTTGAAAAATTATTTTAGAAAATTTTATTATAGAATATCTAGATAAACAAAAAAAACTTATACTAACTTAATTTGAAAAGCCTTTGAAACTTTCTATGATCTTTCAAGAATTGTCAATACTTAGTTATGACCATAGGCATTACCATTATTGTTGGTGCAAGAGAAAATGAACTTAATCTTATTCAATATTTTTGATGTGTGAAAAGGGAAAGAATGGACTTAAGTTAATCATATAGATTTCTCCCAAAGTATTAAACCCTGACCCATATTAACTTAAGAAATTATCAAACATAAAAAGGAGGAGATTGTTGGTGTAAGATACCAGAAATTTTTAGGATTTACTAATTGAAGACTGAGTTGTAATTAGACGGGATTAAATGGGTTGAAAACAAAGTAGAAAAGTCCATTTAGGATAATAGGTCGGGTCTAGAATTAGGAAAAGGTTGTGACAAAATTAAAGGGATGAGAAGATTCGTCTTGCGAAGACAAATCAAATAAAACTAGTTTGGTTTAAATTAGAGTTCGTTTGGTTAGTAAATCAAGCAAATTAAGATTAAACACGATTGTTACAATAAACCCCAGATTTTTAAACCGATTTAGCCGAGATCCCAATTTGAGAAGTTACTATTATATATGTATATATGTATATATATATATATATATATAGAGAGAGAGAGAGAGAGAGAGAATTGTTAGCTTGAGTGTCGTTCCCTGCGCGACTCATGAGTGCCGCCTACTTGGAGATGCCGATGTGGCTGGGTTTTAATTTCCTCCGCGCGCTCGTGACAAGCAAAGCAGAAAAAGTAAAACCCCGCCCTCTCTCAAAATCGCGCCCTCTCCCAAAATCGCGCGGCCGAATATCTGAGCTTCCCTCGCTGTCGTCGGCTCTACGCCTATTCGAGATCCACTTTGTCGTCTGGTGCACTTTGCCGTCGCTGCCCATTCACCGCAGGAAGACGCCGCCATCGCCTCCCTGTCCCGATCGCCGCCGTCGCCACGTCCTGCCTCTTCCGCTCGTCGTCGCCGCCCCTAATCTCACTACTCTGCGTCGTCGCCGTAGTCGCAGCCGATCTCGCAGAGCTACGAGAGAGCTCGTCAGCCACAGTCGCCTCCCGTTCCCGATCGCCACCGTCCACTTCATCTGGGTTTTAGGGTTTGCTAACCCTAAACCCCCAAAAATCGCCTTCCCGTTCAACGCTGCCGTGTTTATGACTACTCCGTGGGAGCTTTTGATTTCATGATTTGGGCAGAAGCTTTCCATCGCTTAAGCAAAGGCTAGATCCGATTGTTCAAGATGAAGCAACTTGCTTGAAGTGCTCTCTCCAACAATTTAATGGCATATTGCTCGATAATGGTGCTTGCATGAGAGCTTAGCATTTTAGTGGAAGGTACTTTCTCCACTATCTTGGTGCTTTTTGTTGGTGCAATCAACCTCAAGTCAATGTTGACCAGATTGGTCAAGCTCGGGTTGACTCGAGTTGGATTTTGATGTTTGATCAATATGTTGATTAGAAGTCGAATAAGTCTATGTTGACTGAATACTCATGGTGAGAAGTCCAAGTGGGTCATGGAGGACCGGACACTTGGTACGATACGAAAAGTCCAAATGGGTCATGGAGGAACGGACACTTGGCACGAAACGAAAAGTCCAAGTGGGTCATGAAGGACCGGACACTTGGCACGAGACGAAAAGTCCAAGTGGGTCAAGTTTGACCGAACACTTGGTGATTGGAGTCGGAGAGGGCTCGGTAGCTCGTTCTCCGGACTAGGTCAGAGAGGGCTCGGTAGCTCGTTCTCTGGACCGGATGGAGTCGGAGAGGGCTCGGTAGCTCGTTCTCTGGACCGGATGGAGTCGGAGAGGGCTCGGTAGCTCGTTCTCCGGACTATGTCAGAGAGGGCTCGGTAGCTCATTCTCTGGACCGGATGGAGTCGGAGAGGGCTCGGTAGCTCGTTCTCCGAACTAGGTCAGAGAGGGCTCGGTAGCTCGTTCTCTGGACCGGATGGAGTCGGAGAGGACTCGATAGCTCGTTCTCTGGACTAGGTCAGAGAGGGTTCGGTAGCTCATTCTCTGGACCGGATGAAGCTGGAGAGGGCTCGATAGCTCGTTCTCCGGATTAGGTCAGAGAGGGCTCGGTAGCTCGTTCTCTGTACCGGACTATGATCGGAGAAGGTTTGGGAGCCTAGTCTCTGGATACATGATCCAATATAGTTGGCTTGGGTGAGACACAAGTTGACCAAGTGAGGAATCGAATTCACCTCAGTGTAATCGACACCGGATCGATTACAAAACATTCTATAAGAATTCGAAAAACTCACAGAACACACCATAATCGATTGGGTAATCGATTATGGTCAATGGTAATCGATCAGTTGACGATTACACACTTTAGTGAGAAACAGAATTAGCGATCGGTAATCGATCACCTGATCGATTACCATGTCTTAATCGATCAGCCAATCGATTAAGCTATGTGGTAATCGATCACTTAATCAATTACACGTTTTGTTGAGAAACGGTTTGCGACGTTTAATCGATGGGCTGATCGATTAACCTTTTTCTGATCGTGTTCAGAGGTTTCTGCTCATTTCTGATTCTCTTCGTCTGATACTCTGATATATTGCTATGCTTCGCTAATCACTTACTCTGAGCTTGCAGATAGGATTTGAATTCAAATAAACAGGGAGAGTCAAGGCTTGGCTTTGCATTGTGGCAGATTGTCGAACATGTATTTTCAGGTAAAAAGACAGCGGGGGAGACTGAGCTGCAGGAGGATGATCAGTGTGCTGAGAGGAGCGTGGTCTAGCCATTGGAGGAGAGGTGTTGGAGAGCTCAGATGGCTCAGCAACTGGGTCAGGGTGCAGTGGACTCAGCGACCGTTGAACAAGCAGAAGTGAAGGGGCTAAAAGGAGGAGATGAAGAAGTAGAGGACGTGAGAACAACAAGAAACGAGAAGCAAGGCTGTGTTTTGCTTGCTGTGCTGTGCTGTGTTGTGCTGTGTTCTCTGCTCGATTCATTGATCGTCTTTGAAGCTCTCTGCCTGAGGTGGTACAAGGAGCCGGTGCTCTTGCTCTCGGGAAGCTTCTGCTTGGTTGTGTGTTGAGGCTCTGTGCTGTAAGTTCTTTGTGATATTAGCCTCAACACTCTCCTTCTTATAATCTCTGCACTTAACGTTTATTCTTGAGATTGATTGTGGAGAGGTTACTCCACCGAGGAGGTATTATTTAGTCGGTTTTTGCCGGGGTGTGATCTACCGAAGATCAAGGGTTCGTCCACCTCACGGACACGTCGAGGAGTAGGGGCAAGTTATCCCCGAACCTCGTATATCCTTGAGTTTACATTGTGTTTGTTTTTATTAGTTGTTTTTCTCTTGTTTCCGCTGCGTACTAACTTTTTGTAGGAGAAAAACGTTCGATTCGCGATAAAAGGGCTATTCACCCCCCCTCTAGCAATCTCACGATCTCCAACAAGTGGTATCAGAGCAAGGTTACTCCTCATCGGACTAACCGCCGAAAGGAGTACAAGGCTAGAGGATAAAGAAGAACAATGCATCTTCAAGATGGATTTGGATATGACATCCGAGTACCTCCAACATTGGACTTGGAAGATTTTGATTATTGGAAGTTAAGGATGGAGTACTTCTTGAAGATAGATATCGAGCAATGGTTTGCTCTAATAGAAGGATTTGAAGCCCCAATGGATTGCAAAGGAAAACTCCTCAAGAAAGAGTAATGGACCGAGGAGCAACTTCAAAAATCGAGGATAAACAACAAGGTATTTGAAATATTGGTAAATTCAGTTCCTAATGTTATATTATGCAAAATAGGTAAATATCGAGATGCAAAAGAGCTATGGAGCATGTTGATCAAGCTTCATGAAGTTCCAACATCAATTCAAAGTGAAGATGAATCCAAAGAGGGAGACTCCTTGGAGCAAGAAATTGAGGATTCGGAAGTTGAGAGGTGCTCAACATCTGAGGAAGATGACATGGAAGAAACTCGTACGTCAAGTATTGAGGGGGAGGAGACCTTGGAACAAGATGGATTATCAACATCCGAAGTCAATGAGGAAGATCATGCCACCTCAACAAGTCAAGAGAACTCTAATTATGAAGGTATATCAATTTCAGTTCATAAAATTAAGAACATACACTACAAAAAAACCCTTAATTAGCGACGAAATTTGCGACGAATTTAAAAAAAAAATTCGTCGCAAAACGTTTTGCAACGAACTTTGCGACGAATCCTAGTTCGTTGGTATAAACTCGTCACAAATTTTTGCGATGAAAATTTTATATTTCGTCGCAAATTTTAGCGACGAAAAGCTATTTTCGTCGCCAAATTCATTGCAAATCTGCGACGAATTTATGTTCGTCGCAGATTTGCAACGAATCAAATTCGTCGCAAATCTGCAACGAAAACTGAATTCGTCGCTAATATGCAACGAACATAAATTCGTCGCAGAATTCGTTGCAAATTTGCGACGAACTTTGATTCGTCGGAAATTTGGGACGAATAAAATTCGTTGCAAATTTGCAACGAAACCAGAATTCGTCGCAGATTTGCTACGAATCTGAATTCGTCGCAAATTTGCAACGAATTTTTTTCGTCGCAAATTTGCGACGAATATGATTCGTCGCAAATTAGCGACGAAAATGAAATTCGTTGCAAATCTGCGACGAATTTTGCAATGAAAATGGTTTTCGTTGCAAAATATCACTACGATAGATTTGCGACGAATTTATTTTCGTCGCAGAATTCGTCGCAAATCTGCAACGAATTCCATTTTCATCGTAAAATTTGTCGCAAAATTTAAAAAATAATTCCTATTCTACTTATTTATTGATTATTCCGTATATACATAAAATATCGATCCAACCGGATCGATTCACAAATTATATAGAATCTATCGTCGCAAATATTAACATCCACATCCACAATATAATACACAATCAATAACAAAATTCATTTCAATATCAACATCCATATAACATTAATAACAAAGATCCAAATGATACAATTCATACAAAGATCCAAATGCTACAATACATTCAAAGATCAACAATAGACATGTGTACATGTTTATAAGTCCAAACCAACATCATATCAACGTGTGTACATCAACAAGCTGGATGATGACTTCTTTACTCTGGTACAATGTCAGATTTTGTTCTCCAGAGACTGCTGCTAAGTGAGGTCTCTACTTGAGAATTGTGGACCCATTCATCGATCGCCACGCAAGCATCCCCAACGGCACTGAGACAAAATAAGAATAAGAATAATTACCAAAGTGAAGCACTCAAAGATTTACCAGAACAGGTTGTACAAACACCGTCATACCACATGCAAGTTTTAAGCAAGTCACTGAATTGTATTTCGACAACAAAATGTCAAAAAGTGAAGCACCAGCTATCTACAAACATTTAAAAGAGGCTATTAATCACAGAGAACTGAGGTAGTTGTTAAATGAACTGTCAGGTGCTAAAGTTGCAACAGAAATCAAACATGAGCAGGAGAATTACCAAGTTGCCATAGCATTGAAATCATTCCTTTAAGCTGACAAATGTGAGAAACATCTACATATTTCCTCTCGAGGATCTCACTAGATGAAACCGTATGCTAATCATATTTAGCTCATAGAAATTGGGTCCATGTAGTCTTTTGATTCAATCTACTTAATGAAATACTTCAAAAACAATTCAGAAACCATAACTAAACCATTGAACATGGTATTGGCCTTCAAACATAGTGTTATTCCTAAGCTGTATTTATTCTGAGAACTTAGAAATGATATTTGTTTCTAGATAAGGAACTCTCAAACTTCGTCCTAATTCTTCCAGGACTACCTCAATGGAGCATTTCATGTAGTTAGTTGCTCTCTTTATGTTCTTGTGGCGATCTATGATGTTTTGTTCTGTTATTATAGTCACAGAGAAATACAGAGCATTGTTGGTTGACAAACAATATAATGACATGAGTTGGTTGTAATTAACTGTAAGCTAAGAGATGTCCGTAGACTTTTATCTCTGGTGAAATTGAGTGTGTAACATACTAGGTGAAGAATTAGGAAGTTTCCAAATACCAATCCTTTCATCATTCTATTATGCAGGGATTACAATGTCCAAATATGAACAAGCTACCCATTGGTTGTAATAGAAGTTCACATACCTCTTCAGCATCGTTATCAGTAGTCGCCATTGCTTCTGCACAAATAAAATGGGCATCATGTCAACCTTCTCAGGTTCTCATAATAAAGAACCAAGCCATAAGCTCACAGGAAGTCATGAACTCCTAGAAATTCCATTTCTTCTCTATTGATATGTGAATTTAGAAAGAAAAATGTTCAAAATCTTCACTTAACAACTGCATGCCCTTGGTATCAGAAAAACTAAATAAAACAGATAAATTACGGCAAACTGAGATAATTGTAAAGTCTACTCAAAATTTTAGTTTACTTCAGCCCATCATATTTGCGCATGGTTAATTGCTAATCAAATCAATAGTTTGAACTAATAAACTAGTTGGCTAGGTAAGGCTTCGATCCTCCTTTCTTGAGTCCTACGCTTACAAAACCCTAAAATCTAAACCCGTTTGGAAATGCACAACCGCTGCAAGAATCCCTTCAGCAAGCGATCAAATTTTGAAAAGAAGGATTTTTCTGGAAAAGAGAAGGAAAAACCCCCTAAAAACTCTTGAGATTAGTGAGAGCTGAGAGGACCTGCGATCAGATCTTCCATCGACGAAGCGGCGGGAGGAGGAGATGGTCCGTTACTTGGAGGTGGCGGCGGCGCCTAGGTTGACATACCTAGGTTGGAAGCTTGCTTCGTTGAAGAAATCCGGTCGAAGATGGAGTTTTCCGGCGGAGAGAAGCGGAGGAGCGAACGTTCAGCGCGAGAGAGAATGAGAGAAAGAAAAGGAATCGGGATCTAGGGTTTTTAATGTAATTTAGCGACGAATCTGGGATTCGTTGCAGATTTGGCGACGAATACAAGATTCGTCGCAGATTTGGCGACGAATCAAGTAATTCGTCGCAAAATACTTTCCCTTTGGCGCCAAGAGACTATTCTATTTTTTGTTAAAAATATTTTTATTTAGCGACAGAAAATAAAATTCCGTCGCTAATTTAGCGACGGAAAAATAAAATTCCATCGCTAATTTAGGAACGAATCAGGAATTCGTTGCAGATTTGGCGACGAAAATCAAATTCGTTGCAGAATTTGCGACGAATCAGGAATTCGTTGCAGAATTTGCGACGAATCAAGGAATTCGTCGCAAAATACTTCCCCTTTGGCGCTAAGAGACTATTCTATTTTTTGGCGACGAAAATCAAATTCGTTGCAGAATTTGCGACGAATCAGGAATTCGTTGCTGATTTGGCGACGAAAATCAAATTCGTTGCAGAATTTGCGACGAATCAGGAATTTGTTGCAGAATTTGCGACGAATCAAGGAATTCGTCGCAAAATACTTCCCCTTTGGCGCTAAGAGACTATTCTATTTTTTGTTAAAAATATTTTTATTTAGCGACAGAAAAATAAAATTCCGTCGCTAATTAGCGACGGGATTTTAATTCCGTCTCTAATTTAGCGACGGAAAAATAAAATTCCATCGCTAATTTAGGAACGAATCAGGAATTCGTTGCAGATTTGGCGACGAATCCTAGATTCGTCGCTGATTTGGCGACGAAAATCAAATTCGTTGCAGATTTTGCGACGAATCAAGGAATTCGTTGCAGAATTTGCGACGAATAAACGAATTCGTCGCAAAATACTTCCCCTTTGGCGCCAAGAGACTATTCTATTTTTTGTTAAAAATATTTTTTTTAGCGACAGAAAAATAAAATATCGTCGCTAATTAGCGATGGGATTTTAATTCCGTCTCTAATTTAGCGACGGAAAAATAAAATTCCATCGCTAATTTAGCGACGAATTTATGGGATTCGTCGCCAAATCGACGGGTCACGGAGTCACGGCAGAACCAGCAATCGCGCGGGGTAGGAAAAAATCATGAAATTTGGCGACGAATATAAATTCGTCGCTAAATTCGTCGCCGAATCTGTGACGAATTATGTTTGTCGCCAATTAGCGACGAACGATAGATTCGTCGTCGCCAATTCGTCGCCAAATCTGCGACGAACGATAGATTCGTCGCCAAATCTGCGACGAATTTGGCGACAAATATATATTCGTCGCAGATTCGGCGACGAATCTAGGATTCGTCGCCAATTGGCGACGAATTTGGCGACAAAAATTAGGTTATCGCAAAGTTTGCAACTAAACTATATTCGTCGCAAATGTCATTGCAAACTGGCGACCAAAATAAATTTCGTTGCAAAATTTATCGCAAATTTGCGACGAAAAATTTTCGTCGCAAATTTTCGTTGCTAATTCCTTGTTTTTTTGTAGTGATATCATATGTTTTGAGTGTAGGAACAAAGGGCACTATAAGAGTAAGTGTCCACAATTAATCAAGAAGAAAGTTCAAATGACACCTAAGATAAAGGAGAAACCAAAGGAAATTGGACCCTTGGTGCGAAAAGGCAAAGAGCACATTGTGTGCTTTACATGCAATCAAAGAGGACACTACCGAAATCAATGTCCAAGGGGGAGGCATCAACATAAGAACAAGGGAGAAGGCTCAAGTCTAGGGGGAGCTTCTAAGGTAAAATCTAAGGTATTACATTATAATGCTATTGCCTTATATCATGATGAGCATGTTAGAAATAGATTTTATCATCTTGGTGCTAACTATCATGAAAATAGGAAGCATGAGAATTCTAAGGACAATTTTAAGTCACATCATGTTGAAACAACCCCACCTAAGGATAGAAAGAATTTAAGTAAAAATCCTAAGAAAACTAGACATATGCCTAGAAAAAGAAATATCAAAGGAAATCATGAAAAGTCAAAGATTAATGACTTGGAGAAAGAAAATCAAGTCTTGAGATCAAGGCTTGACAAACTAGAAATGACCTTAGATAAAATGACAAGTGAGATTAACTTGTCTAAAAACGAACACTTAGGTTTAGGTAAGCAAGAAACATTTAACGGCAAGAAAGGTTTAGGATACAAACATAAGTCAAAGGAGAATATGCCCTCATACCATAGAGTCCCATATAACTATGGAACTAGTCCTAAGACTAGAAGTCAAATCGAGAGTACAAGAGAGATTATTCCTAGTGTTAATCTTGATGACACTAGAATGACTAAGACTTCCAAGAAGTCTAAGAGAGTCATTAGGAAGGTATCTAGGGAAGTTATCCCTAGTGAGTACCTAGTGCACCTAAGGAGCTCCAATAGGTATTGGGTTCCTAAGAGTGTTATTTCTTCAAACTAAATGGGTATAGGATATGCCAATCTTAATTGGGAGGGTAGTTAACCCAACCATGATGAAGTTGGCATTTTAGGAGATTTTCAAAGTATTGTGATATTTTAGTGGAATCAATTTAGAATCTGGAATTGAGAAAGTTTCAAACTTTGAGTTTCTTTGATTTGGCACGCAAGAATTTGCCCTAGGAAAATCAATTGGACCATAGATTGATAGGAGCAAAGGAAACTGAAACTGGAAATTGGCACATAAGAATGGAACTCGGCACTGAAACTAGGTTTCAAGTTTCTGATACATTTTCAGATATCTTTAGATACTGAAAGTTGGCACACACGAATCAGATGTGTCTAGGGGGTTAGTTTCTGATGTTTTTCAGAAACTGAAAGGAAGTTTCAGAGAATTTCAGTCACCAAGATAGTTTCAATATTGAAAAAGGGGTCAATTTCTTAGAATATGAGATCAGATTTGTCTTAGGTATTTTTATCGAAATGGAATGGATAGTAGAATTGAGAAGTTTGGATATAAAAATATACTGATGCAATGGTTAACTAGAAGTATAAAGGTTGGATTCAGAATTATGAGTTTCCACTGATAACTGTCAATTTGAAACTGTTCTCGAATTCGATTTGGCATGCAGTCAAATTCAAAGTCTCGATTTGTACCAATTTTAAATTTGACTTGATAAATTCGGTTTAGTTTTAGTTTCTGAAATTGTTTTGATAAGTTTCAGAGCTACTGTTCAGTTTCAGGGTTTCTGAAATTTTCAGTTTCAGACACTTTCAGAACCATAATCGATCGATGGATCGATTACCAATTCGTTAGGAATCAAATAGAAACATTGGTGATCGATCAGTTGATCGATTACCAATCGATTTAAGTTAAAACAGAATCCTTAGTAATCGACCGACTGATCGATTACACATGTGTGTAATCGATCCTCTGATCGATTAAAAGTCGCGAACAGAAACCTAGTTTGATCGATCAGTTGATCGATTAAGGGTTTAGTAATCGATCAGTTGATCGATTACCGGTCGCAATTTCCTAAAAATTAAACAGAGGCAAACTTAATCGATCCAACGATCGATTACCTTTGAGTGTTAAAAATAAGATAAGATAAGAATTTAAGGAGGTTTAGATTCGAGATTAAAACTTTAAACTCCATGACTTAAATCATTGCTTTGTTAAAGGATTAGAAATTCTAAGATCATTGTTGGTGCAATGATAACGGTTGAAACATGCCTTGAGGGGGAGGTCCACCTTAAAAGTATGAATTGGATAAGATGAGTGGATTTTTGATGTGTGCCAAAGGGGGAGAATGTAGAGTTAAATATATTGTTAAACATAAAAAAGGGGGAGATTGTTGGTGCAATCAACCTCAAGTCAATGTTGACCAGATTGGTCAAGCTCGGGTTGACTCGAGTTGGATTTTGATGTTTGATCAATATGTTGATTAGAAGTCGAATAAGTGTATGTTGACTGAATACTCATGGTGAGAAGTCCAAGTGGGTCATGGAGGACCGGACACTTGGTACGAGACGAAAAGTCCAAGTGGGTCATGGAGGACCGGACACTTGGCACGAAACGAAAAGTCCAAGTGGGTCATGGAGGACCGGACACTTGGCACGAGACGAAAAGTCCAAGTGGATCAAGGTTGACCGAACACTTGGTGATTGGAGTCGGAGAGGGCTCGATAGCTCGTTCTCCGGACTAGGTCAGAGAGGGCTCGGTAGCTCATTCTCTGGACCGGATGGAGTCGGAGAGGGCTCGGTAGCTCGTTCTCCGGATTAGGTCAGAGAGGGCTCGGTAGCTCGTTCTCTGGACCGGATGGAGTCGGAGAGGGCTCGGTAGCTCGTTCTCTGGACTAGGTCAGAGAGGGCTCAGTAGCTCGTTCTCTGGACCGGATGGAGTCGGAGAGGGCTCGGTAGCTCGTTCTCCGGACTAGGTCAGAGAGGGCTCGGTAGCTCGTTCTCTGGACCGGATGGAGTCGGAGAGGGCTCGGTAGCTCGTTCTCTGGACTAGGTCAGAGAGGGCTCGGTAGCTCATTCTCTGGACCGGATGAAGTTGGAGAGGGCTCGGTAGCTCGTTCTCCGGATTAGGTCAGAGAGGGCTCGGTAGCTCGTTCTCTGTACCGGACTATGATCGGAGAAGGTTTGGGAGCCTAGTCTCTGGATACATGGTCCAATATAGTTGGCTTGGGTGAGACACAAGTTGACCAAGTGAGGAATCGAATTCACCTCAGTGTAATCGACACCGGATCGATTACAGAACATTCTATAAGAATTCGGAAAACTCACAGAACACACCATAATCGATTGGGTAATCGATTATGGTCAATGGTAATCGATCAGTTGATCGATTACACGCTTTAGTGAGAAACGGAATTAGCGATCGGTAATCGATCACCTGATCGATTACCATGTCTTAATCGATCAGCCAATCGATTAAGCTATGTGGTAATCGATCACTTAATCAATTACACGTTTTGTTGAGAAACGGTTTGCGACGTTTAATCGATGGGCTGATCGATTAACCTTTTTCTGATCGTGTTCAGAGGTTTCTGCTCATTTCTGATTCTCTTCGTCTGATACTTTGATATATTGCTATGCTTCGCTAATCACTTACTCTGAGCTTGCAGATAGGATTTGAATTCAAATAAACAGGGAGAGTCAAGGCTTGGCTTTGCATTGTGGCAGATTGTCGAACATGTATTTTCAGGTAAAAAGACAGCGGGGGAGACTGAGCTGCAGGAGGATGATCAGTGTGCTGAGAGGAGCGTGGTCTAGCCATTGGAGGAGAGGTGCTGGAGAGCTCAGATGGCTCAGCAACTGGGTCAGGGTGCAGTGGACTCAGCGACCGTTGAACAAGCAGAAGTGAAGGGGCTAAAAGGAGGAGATGAAGAAGTAGAGGACGTGAGAACAACAAGAAACGAGAAGCAAGGCTGTGTTTGTGCTTGCTGTGCTGTGCTGTGTTGTGCTGTGTTCTCTGCTCGATTCATTGATCGTCTTTGAAGCTCTCTGCCTGAGGTGGTACAAGGAGCCGGTGCTCTTGCTCTCGGGAAGCTTCTGCTTGGTTGTGTGTTGAGGCTCTGTCCTGTAAGTTCTTTATGATATTAGCCTCAACACTCTCCTTCTTATAATCTCTGCACTTAACGTTTATTCTTGAGATTGATTGTGGAGAGGTTACTCCACCGAGAAGGAGGTATTATTTAGCCGGTTTTTGCCGGGGTGTGATCTACCGAAGATCAAGGGTTCGTCCACCTCACGGACACGTCGAGGAGTAGGGGCAAGTTATCCCCGAACCTCGTATATCCTTGAGTTTACATTGTGTTTGTTTTTATTAGTTGTTTTTCTCTTGTTTCCGCTGCGTACTAACTTTTTGTAGGAGAAAAATGTTCGATTTGCGATAAAAGGGCTATTCACCCCCCCCCCCTCTAGCCATCTCACGATCTCCAACACTTTTCAGCTACTTATAAGTTTGATAGCTTAAAAGTAGGCAAACCAGTTTGAAAAGAACAGTCAATGTAGACCAACTCACCAAAAAGCCCAAATGATAGTAGATTAATAGCAGCTAGCTTAGCTAAATTCTGTTTGATATGCTTTGTTTGATGAATGCATCTAATAGTGTGCTCTTATAGAAAACACCAGGAACATTTGTATGTTGAATATGAGTCTGAGTGGATTTTCTTCCTCATTTTTGTTTCTTTTGATCATCTGTGTAGAAAAAATTTTAGAACCGAGTGTGTTACGTCTAGATCTAAAGCATGCCTCTCATTATGTTTTTAACAAATAAGGCAAGTTTCCATATATATTGTAGTATTGTTGTCTGTACCTCTTCTGACACAAGCATGATATGTAACCTAAAGCATGCCTCTTTGCAAAGATGTTAAGAGAATATGATCCAATGTTAGCAAAGTGTGCTCGTGATGTAGAGAAAAAAAGTTTAATCTGGATTAACTTCAATCGGATTAACTTGAAGGGCTTGCTTTATTTCCAATGAATTTGCAGGAGCAATTGGATTAACTTCAAGGGCTTGCTTTATTTTACAAGAAAGATAGTGTCTGAAAATTTTAATTATTTCCTTTAAGAAAAATGGTGTGTTTGTACCATTCATTATTTCACCATGACGATAAAAGTTAACTTTTGAACGTCTATACTAAATTCCACCATGACAAAATAGAGTTGAGTTCACAATCCATGGATTAACACAATCTTGTTTACTTTGATGAACATAAGGCTAAGTTGTTTCATGTCCAGATATGTTTCATTTTGATTTACTTTCCAACTATAGCTTGACTTGTTATTTCTTTACTTTTGATTTACTCTCCAACTTGTAGATTTACTTGTAATTTCTTTGCTTGTTTATACTTACTAGAATAGGTACCTTATGCCAACCTTTCAGGGTATTCTTTTCTTTGATTGGATAACTGAAGATGTTCTTGAAACTATTCATTCACAGCTGAAGGTTAGTAGTATGAATTTATATTTAAGTCGAGCCCTTTCTCCATTTTATATGTATAACTTTTTAAAGAAGACTCAAAGGGGAGGGTGGATGTCACTTGGTGGAATTTTGTTATGCATAACAGGTTTGTCAAATTAGCTCATCATGTTGCCATTTTTCTATTATGCCAATCTCATACATAATTTTCTTACAGGTTCTGAAGCTATGTATGCTGATCTGGGGCATTTTCTTACAGGTTTGTTGGATGTTCTTGTGAGGGCTGGGAGGTTTTTGCACCAGGATGTTATGAAAAAACTCCATGCATTGCTTCTAAAGTTACTTGAGGAACCTGCTTTCAAGTATGAATTTGCTAAAGTCTTCATCAGATATTATCCTTTTGCTTTACATGAAATGACCAAAGAAGGCAATGATACTGTACTCTCTAAATATCCACTGCTATCAACTTTCTCTGTGCAAAAATTCACAGTGACTCCATTGATGACACGGCTTGTGCCAGAGGTAAATCTGCTAGGTATACTCGTGGAATGCTTGAGGGACCTGTTGCTCTTTTCCATTGGAGAAAGTGGTGAAGTGCAGGTATAAAAAATATGTTTGATGTCTACTGTTATTGCACTTTCAATTGGGTGCATTTGAGAAAGGTGTAAGTGTTTTGATCTCACCTGTTTCTTAAAAGATCTGTTCTTGAAAAATAATTCAATGCTGTTTATTGACAATCATGTAGTCCTAGTAAATAAATTTGTTTTTGTTTGTAATTTAGCAATCAATTATCGTTAGTTATCTGAAATCTCTTTTCCTTTCAGGGAGGTCAATTATCGTCAGGGATTGGAACCCGATGTGGAAAAGGTTGAAGGAAGTTGAAGGCTACTTCGAGTAGAAGTACCCTTCTAAGAAGGATGATGCAGTTCAGATGATATGGCAGGCAGTGGCCCGGAAGGTGCTGGCAATCCGGCAGAAAGTACACAAATCACAACGAAGTGTGAATTTAGGAATTAGTTTTGCTGTTTTCTCAATCTGAGAAGGTCATAACATATTGGTTTTTCTCAAAGCTAAAACTGATTTGTATGATTCCATTTTGCAATGAAAGTTTAGTTTTTGATATTCTTAAAGGAAAAAAGTTTTAGAATTTTGACTTTGAGAGAATTTTGACTTTAGTTTAGTTGGTTAGGACATTTGATGTTGGTATATATCATTGTTAGCTCACTCAAACAGATCGATGTTAACCAGAAAGTGCCCAATGTTTTGTTTCCTATTAAAAGTCTAAAAAACTTCTATCATCGAATGCATGAAAACATAATAAGATAATATGGGGGGAAAATATGCATTGGAAAAGGAAGAGTGGATTTCGGCATTTGTACATGTAGAACATCATTATAGTATAGGCCATAGATAAGAACATGATACAAAGACAAAGACTGTCAAACAGTGGCAGTGATGCACATACTACTGAGATTGTCAAAAGAAAAGAACATGATACAAAGACATAGCTCTTCAAGTGTGCACCATAACTATTATAGGCCATAGATTCATAAATTTCTTCAAGAAAAAGTGTTTAGATGATTCATTGGCAATGTGTATTGTGCAATTTATGTCCTGCTAACCAGAAACTTTTGTCAATGTGTGTTGTTCAATTCATGTCCTGCTAAACAGAACTCTATCAAACCAAGGGTTGATTATTATTCATCTTGTTGCTTTTCATTGCTTACTGCATCCATCAGAGTAGTAGCCCTTGGCAGTATGACTTGCTCTAATGGTTCTGATAGTTTCTTATTTTCTTAGCTGCAAATAGCTTTTACAATCAAGGAATTGGGTAGAACACGGATGGAAGTAAATGTCAAGGTTAGGTGTAAATTGATACTTTACCTATGATCTCCAGTTTACTATTGTGTTTCTTTACCATGATATTCAGGTTAAGAGTGTCTTTGGGGCCAAAATGTTCGAGGCAAGTTTCCAAGTAACAAGTGGTCGAGCCAAGTATAATGCTTACATAGATTGTTTAGTGTGGTCATTTTTTGTTTCAGCATCTTGTGCAATTTGCATAGATTGTTTCAGCATCTTGTTTAGTATATAATGCTTCCATAGATTGTTGGTATAACTTACTGAACTGAAAGTTGGTCTGCATTTTAGATTTGTTCGTTAGTATGAAATAGGGGTTGCTAAATCTTTCCTTTCTAAAATGTTTCAGCTATATGTTAGATCATTTCCCCTATTAGTGCTTCTGTTCCTGCTGGTGCTGTCTTGCTAAGTGGGTTGCAGATGACAAGGCCACATTTTTCATGAGTGGAAGGTTAGCTGCATAACAGCAATTTGAACTTTGGTTTTTTTATTTTGCATGTATGCTACCAGACTAACAATTGGTGGTTCTAGAAAGTATACTTTTTGGGAGTTTGAAAAGATGGCAAACAAGTGTCCAGTAAGTGCCCTTTGTGTGCAACCAGTGTTTCCATATGCTTTTTGTCTTCATCACTATTTTATGGTCTGCTGAAGTGCCCTTTGTGTGCAACCAGTGTTTCCATATGCAAGTTTTTTTTACACTACAATTGTTGTTCACAAATGTCAGTTCATTTTCCATCTCAGGTCTTCAATCCATTGGTTGAGAAATGCAAGAAGTATGGTCAAGCAATGGGAATTGGGACAAATCATGCGAATTGTTCATCTTGCTGTTTGATAGGTTAGGTTAAACTGAGACTTCAATGATACTAGAGTGAATTTTGTAACTTGTAATTGTTTTCTATTTTTCATTCTGCTCCTCCATTTGACAGAGATGATCTTGTGATTACTGCTGGGAGCAATGTTAGCTCTCTTTTAGTTGATGGGCTTGGAGATGGTATACTACTTGAGGCTCCTGATTAGGAGTTTGAGTTCCTAAGGGGCAATGAATTGTTTGAGGAGGAACAAATCTTACAAATGTAAAACGAAGCAGCTTAAGGTTTTCAGATCTTTAAAAAATGTGTTAATGTGTGTTTAATGTGTGTGTATAACTTGTTCTAAACTAAACACCCTATAAAGTGTGATAAAAGTATATATAACTTTTAGTTATGTTGTTGTTGCAATATATAATCTTTAGTTATGTTGTTGTTGAAATATATTATTGTTATGTTGTTGTTGAAATATATCATCTTAGCACTATCTATATATTTTGTCATAAACGTATCAAATGAAACTTAAACTTGTTTATAAATTGGCATATTTGATCTAAACTTAAAGCTCACAAAATTGAGTGTGTCATGTCAGTCGACTGAACTGAAATGGATTCGACATTAACTCTTTCGGCGTTATATTGAAACTCTATGTTAACTCTTTTGGTGTTTCACTCAACTAATACTGGTTATCAGCTGACTGAACTCATCTCAGTCGACTGAATCAGAAATGCAGTCGACTGAACTTCATTTCTGTCGATTACTTCTGCCATTCTTCAACACAGAACCACTTGGACTCAACTAATTTTTAATTCCAGTCGACTGACCCGGACCAGAAGCAAACTGGACTCGACTGGACTTTCGTTCCAGTCGACTGAGATGGTAAACCTGCGCCACATAACCAACTACAGTCGACTAGGATTTAACGCCAGTCAAATGACCCCGAACAAAAATGAATTTGACTCGACTATAATATAATACCAGTCGACTGACCTGATATACCTTTGCCTGTTTGCCAAAAACCTCATCCTAGTTGACTGCATTGTAAATACAGTCGACTGAAATGGAACAGAGGCGAAACAGACTCGACTGGAGTTCCATTACAATCGACTGAGCTATGTTCAGTCGACTGGTATCTTCTACTCAGTTGACTGATGTGGTAAGATCGATCAGACGATCGATTAAGACTATATATAATCGACCACGTGATCGATTAAATGTCGTAACCTGTTTTCTCAGAAAACCCTGTAATCGATCAAGTGATCGATTGCACTTGTTCATAATCGATCAAGCAATCGATTATTATGGGTTACAGAAAGCTCTGTAATCGATCCGGTGATCGACTAACCATCTTATCCATTGGTTAATCGATCCACCCACCGATTACACTGAAGTGAATTCGATTCTCATACAATCTGATCACCTGGTCCACTCGTGTCTAACCCGAGCCAACCACAATGGACCATGTATTCAGAGGACATGCTCTCAAGCCTCCTCTGACAATGGCTGGCGGCGAGCAGAGGGAGAAGAGGGCACGGTGGCGAGCGAAGCGTGAGTGGCTGGCGGCGAGCGAAGAGTGCGTGGATGGCGGCGAGCAGAGGGAGAAGAGTGCATGGGAGAGGAGGAAGTACAAAGGAGAAGAGTGCGTGGTGAGCAGAGGAGAAGAGCGCGGCGAGCAGAGGGAGAGGACGAAGCGGAATCGCGAGAAAAGGTTTTGGGTTTTAATTTTTCGCCCCACGCGCGCGGAGAGAATTCCCAGCCACGTCAGCGTTGCCACGTAGGTGTCGCTCACGAGTCGCTCATGAACAAGCGCTCAGGATAACAATCACATATATATATATATATATATATATATATATATATATATATATATATATATATATATTCCGCCGCTTGACCCCGCCTTCGTCCCTACTCCTCCACGCGACCCGCGACGCCAACGCCCGCGTTCGACGCCAGGATTGTCGCAAAGGAAGGGCTATAAAGGTGGCGGCCGAAACCCTAAACCGTTGTTCCTCTCTTCCTCCTCGTGATTTTCCCCTGCCCCGCGCCGCGTCTCCTTCCCTGTGTGCCCCTGCAATCCGCAGTCGGAGCAGCTTGGAGCCAACACCACCGACGCCGGAACACCTCCCTCCTCCTTCAATTGACGCCACCTCCGCTGCCGTCTAACTGATGTCACTTCGAATTAGCACCGCTCGGCGCCTGTTGCGTGGAGCTAGCACTGCCCCGATCGACGCTGCACAGCCGCCGCCGCTCTACCCCTCCTCTGCCCGACACCGTCGTCGTGCCCTTCATTTCCCCAATTCACGCTCGACCGTCGCCCGATAGCCTTCACTTCTCAGCCTTCCTTACCGCGTGGAGAAGACAAGTAATCCAGAGTCGCCGCCCCTCTGGTCTCTTCTATTTATTCCTTAGATTCATTGCGCTCCTTCATTCTTTCTCTCCGGTCTTCGATCACGGCCCGAGGCGACGAAGGGTCGGCTGGAAGGCTGCTAGGTATCCTTCGTTTCTTATTTTTATCTTAGATCTTGTTCGCATCTTCTCGATTTGATTGGTTGCACCACTTATGGTGGATTCCAACCCTAGGATTATAATCTGGTTATGGGGTCTTATGCTTTATTGGGTGTTTGATATGATATCTCGTTAGGCGTGGGATTAGGTTAATTTGGAATGAGGTTAGCTTAATTAAAATAACCAAGTCATGTTAAATTGAGTTAATTGGAGTTTAATTGGGTTAGATTATCTTTAAAATCGACTAGGGTTTATTTTATTGAAAATTAAATATAATATTTAGAAGATGTTTATTTTTAATTGCAGGATCTTGATCTGTTGATCCTGCTATATACGGAGGATTTTATAGGGTTTTATTGCAACTATTCGTCAATCAGGTGGATAATCCTTGTACTTGGTCAGTACAGGTTATTTCCTTTTCTAGTGCATGCTATCCTCTGTTATTGTTGATTAGACACCTTGATCATACTCCTATTTCTTGTTATCTGGATACCTTGGTTATACTTAGGACTATCTCTTGCTTGTCCTTAATTCGGTTGACCTTATAAATCTCTATATTATTACTCGTATGAACCTTTGGTTATCTAGCAATTAATACCTATTGTCTATGCATGTTGATATTAGTTATTATTACTTGATCATGACATCATGGTGCATGATGACGATTGTAATTTCCAATGTTATGGGTCTGTCGTCATTAATAGATGACTTGTACGCAGTCGGGCCAATATCTTGTGTCCTCGTCACCGTGGAACGGTGGTCCTCAGAGTATTGAAGTGATACTTGTAGAGGTACTCAGAAAGTATGAAAGTGATACTTGAGGACGAGTATGAAAGACAAACATTGGCCATGGGATGTATGTAGTTATACATGGCTACTACTATTTTTGTCACAAGACTACATTGTTGTAGGGCTGGAATTATGGCAGTATGATGTCGGACAGCCCCAGCATTATATATACATGACTGGGATGAGTGTGGCAGTTGCATCATGCATATGCTTGCATTATGTGCATTATATAGGTAATGGACCGTATATAGATACTGTATTTGGGTATATACTTGGTTGATCCTTGGTTGATGCATTGTGTGTCATTATCATTCATGTCATGCATATGGATTATGATAGTTTATTCACTATTAGTGTTGATCACTAACTAATTTCTGTTATTCACTTGTTTATCTTATATCTTATTGACTATGCACTGTTTATCTTGATTATCCACTGAGTATTTTGTACTCACCACTCAGATTTTAGGGTTTTCTGTCTCCCCAGGTAGTAGATAGAAGATTACTGCTGATGCCAGAGGAGATCTATTGGTCATGCCATTTCACAGCTGGAGAAGTGTTTCGATGATATGATTTTACCTTGTATGGATTTAAATTTGTATCCGTTCATATGGATTTCATCATTATGTTTCCACTGCGTTGTTTATGTTTTCGTACACTTGTGGTTTATATGTTGTGATGCATTTCAATTTTTTGTATGTGGTTTGCGGCCGTATGGGTCGGTATGTTCATGCTATATGGTGTGTGGTCATGTGGGCCCAGTATCCTATAGTTTAATATTTTTATACATATGTTGTATTGTAGAATGGCCGCGTGGGCCTTTGTCTTACTATGTATTCAGGAAAAGTTGAATTGTTACAGGAGAGATGCTGTCGAAATTTTTCGGACGACCATCTCTCGGAGCGTGACAGTTGGTTCAAGAAGCATTAGATCTTACCTAAAGTTTCGATGTTTGACAATACACCTAAGTCTGGTCAGTTTGACCAAGGGTTGATCCAAACAGGACCTGATGTTTGAATGGATATGAGTGAAATCTAGTCAAATGACTAGCGAGAAGTCCTAGTCGGTTAGACTAGACCGTGGAAGTCCTGATCTAGAAGATTGGGTAAGGGAAAGTCCTGGTTGTAGGCTAGCCAAGGGAAAGTCCTAGTTGTAGGCTAGGCAAAGGCAAGTCCTAGTTTGGAGGATAAAGCAAGTCCTGGTTTGGAGGATCAAACAAAAGTCTTAGCAAGGTCAAGTGCACCAAGTGCAAGTCCATGCAGTGTTAGGAGGATCGGGAAGCATAGCCAAAGTCCAATCGGGTACAGTCAGGAGGACCAGAGGGTTGGTGAAGTGTGGACGGTCTGGAGGACCGAGTTGTAGTAGAAAATTCCTGGGGGCCAAGGACAAAGCTAAGCAGGAAGTCCAACAAGTCTGGAGGACTTATTGGTAAAACTTCTCCCGAGTGGAGTGGGTAAGGGCGCGTTCTCGGAGTGGAACAGTATACGTTAGACTAATCTAGGATTTCAGTAGAAATCCAAAGTTAGACCCCAAGGTAAGGCTTAAGATTGTTTATATATTTGCATGCTTGTCTTGTAGGAACCAGGAGTTGGAAGCAAGATGGAGAAATCATAAGTGAAGCAAACAAAGTAAAGCTAAACCAACCAATCCAGGGGATCCAGTCGACTGATGATCCAATCGACTGGAATGTAACTCCAGTCGATTGGCGATTAGATATTCGCCGCGAAGAAGAAGAAATTATCAAGATCTTCCATGTCGGATTGGGGTCGATCTGAGTAGGTACTCAAGTCAACCTGAGCACCAGATAATCAAGCGAAGTCAACCACGGAGAAAGCGGATCATTATCTACGTAGGGTCGACCTGAGCATACTATAAAAGAAGGGCGGACGTGAACAACCAGAATATCAATCTACAAGTTCTCCTCATTCTCTAGTGGTGGTTTTGAACGCGAATGAGGCTAGACGCTTGCAATCGAGAAGATCCAGGAGGAGTGCGCCACTCAGGACTTCCAGATCGGCAAGTTGTTTGGTTACTGTTTCTTTACTTGTCTTGCTTTGTACTTTCATTTATATATTTGTTTACACGGACTGTAAGATGGGTTTTTTCGCCTCTGAACAATGTTATATACAAAAAAATTATAGGGTTATTTATAAATAAATTTACCATAATTATTAAGGATTAAGAAGGCTAATTATTATAATTTAAGGCTAGGTAATTGTGGAATTGAATTTGACTTGGATCTAAACCCATTAAATTAATTTCTTAATTCAATTAGAGCCCAATTGAAAGATCTACTTGCAGCCCAATTAAAGTCCATTTAATTTAGCTATTAAGGTTAAAGGGTGCGGGTTGTGATTTAAACCTGTTAACCCATTAAGAAATCACAGTAACAGCGACTTCTCCCTTCTCAGCCGCGACCTTTGCCTCGCGTAGGGCTGGTTCGGTACGGTATACCGAATTTTATATACGATACCGTATACCGTACCGAAAATTTCGGCATAAAAAAATCTATACCGTTACCATATCGAAAATTCGGTATACCGGAATTTCGGTATTTTCGGTATACCGAAATACCGAAATACCGAATTTTCAGTATATTACACCGAAAATATTGAAAATTTTGGTATACTGATAATTTCGGTACGGTATTATACCGAAAATATTGCTATACCGAAATACCGAACAATAATAATTGCGTACCGTTACCGATACCGAAAATTTCGGTACGGTATAATACCGTACCGAATTTTTCGGTATACCGAAATTTTCGATATGGACGGTAAATATCGGTATGGTATGTGCGGTATACCGAAAATTCGGTATTTTTTCCCACCCCTAGCCTCGCGTACGCGGTGACTGAAGCCTTCGCCGGGTTTCTCGCGCCTAGGAAAGCTATAAGAGGAAGCCGAACCCAAGCCCTAGCCACCCCTTCTCCTCCCACAGCCGCCCCCATTTCTGCTTCGCTGCCGTGACGCCGTTACAGACGCCGCGATCGCCGCCTACCGACGTCGCTTGCTGCCGCCCGCCGCGTCTGCCCTAACGCGATGCCGCCCCTGCTTTTGCTCCAAGCCGCGACGTCGCTGCTCGTGATCGCCGCTCCTCCCACAGCTGCTCTCTGCTGCACGACGCCGCCGTTGCGAGGAGAAAACGCCGACGCCCCGCTATCGCGTGGAGAAGACCTCGCCGTCGCCTCCCTCATAGTACCCTCTTCCTCTTCTCTCTTCACAGCCGCCGCTACCTACTTAGTCTTCCTCCTCTGTTCCAGTGGTCGCCCGAGGGATAGCTCTGCCGCCTCCAACTAGAGCTTGATTCTAGGATTCTAATCAAAGGTAAACATTCTTGAGCCTAGTTAATTCTTGTTTAATTAGGTTCGATGAGGCATGGGATAGGGATTTCTTGAATTTAAGCCTATTCTATTTATTGTTTTATTGGAAGGTTGCTGTTGGGGCTTGGTGGTATTGTTTTAGGGTTCGGTTGAAGAGGTTTGTGCAAGATGGTCAGTTAGTTGGGTATTTTAGTTGTTGTATGTTTACCATGACCAGGACTTTATCCCTCTTTCGAGATGACAAGCTGATAAAAACCTAATTAGACTTTAACCTTACATGTTTCAAAATGTGGCACATGCTTTATAAAACCTTGCAATTGATCCTCCTTGATTTCTTATATAAGTTGATCAAAATTTAGGGTGTGTTCAGTTGAAAAGGCAAGATTGAGCTGTTAATATAATTTACCTATTAGATTATGTTAGGTTAAATTTGACCAAGTTGAATTAATCGGATCTGAGTTAAGTTAGTGTTCGATCTGGGTAAGGGTAATTAGAGTCTAATGGGGTTAGATTAATTTTTGAATCAATTAGGGATGTCTTGGTTAAAATTTAGAAGATGTGTATTTTATATTGCAGGACCTTGATCTGTTGATCCTGCTATACACAGAGGGTTTTATTGCAACGATTCGTCAATCAAGTGGGTACCTTCTATCCTTGGACTCTTAATCTTCCTGGTGCATGAATAAATAAATATTAAATTGATATATGTATATTTATATGTGTATAATTGTTTTAAAAGGGGGTTAAAATGATCTTTAAAATATTGAAATAGGGTTAAAATAATTAAATTATTAAAGGGTAAATAATTGATTTAATTCATGTTCGCACATGAGTTCATCTGGGGGATTTAAAATGATAAAGGGTGTTTTCAAAATCCAAATAGATATTCTCATTTAATCTGCTATTGATACTTTGTCTTTTTATACTGTTTGACCTTTTATTTCTCATATTGTTGATATTACGTCTGGTTGATACTTGTTCTTACCTGCAAATCTGATTGTGATACCTAAATGAATGAATAATATTTCATTTGGTTGAGTTGGTCGTTTAGACCAAATCGTGAAGATACATACTGAGAATATAACAATGATGATAATTGATGAAAAAGATATAACGTGAAATGAAATTGATAAATATTGAAAGGTGTTAACTATGAGCCTAGTTTTTATACTAGAGTTATATACCAGAGTACTGGATCGTACGCCTAAGTAATGGTGCGAGACGTAGTCCTCGGTCCAGAGCACTTGACCAGCCACATATCGTTGTGGTAGGGCAGAGGCCGCGGTCAGTGTTTATTTGTCTTCCACCGGTCAGGGCTAGAGAGAGAGCCCGTACGTTAGATAACGTATGCGACACTTCTAAAGAGGCGCTGCTAGCCTAGATTATGAGATTTTATTGTTTTTCTACTAGGATGATACTGGCTCCCGTTGTATTGCTTATGCACATGTTAACACTGATGATATTAATCATTCATGATGAGATTATACTGATGATAATTTGATATAGTATGATTAAATAGCCATGATTGAGAAACTATCATAATGGATGATAAATTATGATAATTAAGTTGAGATATGAAACTAACATATGAACTGTTACTTGATCAATGATAATTGAAGATAGTGATACAAATATATAGATATATACACCTATATATGGAGAACTTTAAAAAGAGCTTAAAATGACATTGAGAATTATGATCTACTCTATTTCCTTGGCTTCTTAAATAAGATTAAATTCATGCACATCTTTTCTGATTACCCACTTAGCCTTTGACTAACTATCTACATTCTTTGGCTTCCAGTTGCAGGCACAGGTTAGTGCACCTTGTTCGTATTAAGACGATAGTAGATAAGGACCTTGGAGCTTGGAGATAGGTTGACTGCTTCCATCTCATACCAGAAGATTTAATATATATTCGTTTCTTAGTCGTAGTTCGATATGGTTGTATATATCTTTTTATACGCTTGACGTGTTTTTCACTGTGTGGATTTTGCATTTCGTACGAAATTTTATATATCTGATTTTGATTTTCTCATGGTAAAATTAATATAGTAGACATATGTTACAGGGTTAGTTTTAGGCCATTGTATGTTATTTGCGGTGTGTATGCTTGTGTTTAAAGGACTTGTAGTCCTTATTCCGGCCGCATGTGGCCGTGTATTTCTGTTTGTATACAGGAAAGGTCATTGTTACAGGGGAGATGCTGCCGAAATTTTTCGGACGGCCTTCTGGGTCGTAACAAACAAAGTTCGAAAAGGAGACCACTAGTGGACGGACGCCTCCCGTATATAGGCCTTGATGTACTAACCCTGGGGGGTTAGGAACCAAGTAAATTTGTGAGTCCCCTGCATCTTGTTCTAATATCTGCTGCTAAGTTTTTTGATAGAAACAAGCAATCGAGAAAAAGCAACAACACGCTATTCATCTCCCTCTAGCGTGTCACAAGATTCTACATTTCCTACATATGATGTTCATACTAATCAGATGTTTGTAATGAAGGTTGTACTGTTTTGGATGATAAATGACTTTCTGACTTATGACATGTTATCAAGATGGAGTACAGCTGGAATTTTAGGATGCCCAATATGTATGGAGAGATCAAAATCATTCAGATTGAAATATGAAAGGAAGCCGAGTTATTTTGATTGTCATAGATAATTTTTACCACCAAATCATTCAGAAGGAATAAAGAAGAATTCATTAAAAATAGAGTTGAAAGAACACCTCTACTATTGAGATTAATAGGTCAATATATTTGGTATAGAGTCCATAACTTTCTATCTGTTATTGAAGATCCACATTACAACTTATGAATATGAAAGAACACATAAATGGACTAAACAGAGTATATTTTGAGATTTACTGTACTGGTACAGTCCACATCTAGATGTAATACATATTGAGAAAAATAGATGAGAAGGTGAGTGATAAGTCATGGGGGTTTTGATCGCCACAAGTTGCCTTGATAAGATCAAGATTAGTTCTTTGCCTAAGAACCAAAGGAAGCTCTCACAATAGAGAAAACTCTGATTTCATTCAAACTCAACATATCTTAGCCATACAAGAGTTCTCCTATATATAGACTTAGTGGAGGTTGAAACATTAACCTCTACCACACTTCCCACTAAGCTTTTAATATCCACTAAGACCCACTAGGCACTAATTATGCACCATTATCATGCATGCATGCATGCATGACATTTATTTCCCACAATTCCCTAATACTAGCTTAGGAACTCCCAAAAAGCATTAAAAATCCACCAAAAGACATCAAAAGTCACTTTAGAAAATTCTCCCAAAAATACCTACGAAAATTGGACACTTGTAGCCCTTGAATGCATCTTGGATCATGTAGATTTGGGCCTTCAAGTTTTGTCTTCATGTTGGCTCAATTTCACTTTCAAGTTGAAGGAATGTGATCCATTTAGTTGTTGCCTCCATTGTGCATTGATCCTCCTTTTCCTTGAGCTCCATTATTAAGCCTTCCAAAGCTTGCTTCATTCTCTTAGTCTTGGATCTTGTCATGGGTCCTCCAATTCCCTTCAATGCCTCTTCCTCCTTGGCTTTGTCTTGTAAGCTTGTATCCCCTCCTTGGTCCACATCATTCCCTCCTTCTTTAGGCGAATTCGTCCTCGAATTTAGATCTTCATCACCTACATCAAAAGGACGCAAATCAGCCACATTAAATGTTGCACTAACACCATACTTACCAAGCAAGTCAATTTTGTAAGCATTGTCATTAATTCTTTCCAACACTTGGAATGTCCATCTCCTCTTGGTTGAAGCTTTGATTTCCTTTGGGCAGGAAATCTTTCCTTTCTCATATGAACCCACACCCAATCACCGGGTTCAAGGACAACTCTTTTTCTCCCTTTATTGGCTCTATTCGCATATTGCTCCATTTTCTTCTCAATTTGAGCTTTAACTTGCTCATGAAGCTTCTTCACATATTCTGCCTTTGCTTTGCCATCCTTGTGAACTAAAGAAGAAGTGTTAGGTAAAGGAAGCAAATCAAGAGGTGTTAGCGGATTGAACCCATAAACAATCTCAAAAAGAGAAAATTGAGTAGTAGACTGGACAACCCTATTATAAGCAAATTCAACATGAGGTAAACATTCTTCCCAAGACTTAATTTTCTTCTTAATAATTGCTCTAAGAAGAGTAGAAAGAGTCCTATTTACCACCTCAGTTTGGCCGTCAGTTTGAGGGTGGCATGTGGTGGAGAAAAGAAGCTTTGTTCCTAGCTTGTTCCATAAGGTCCTCCAAAAATGGCTTAAGAATTTGGTGTCACGATCTGAAACAATGCTCCTAGGCATGCCATGAAGTCTTACCACCTCTTTGAAAAACAAATCTGCCACATGAGTTGCATCATCCACTTTGTGGCAAGGTATGAAGTGTGCCATCTTGGAAAATCTGTCAACTACCACAAAAATGGAGTCCTTACCTTTTTGAGTGCGTGGTAGCCCTAAAACAAAATCCATAGACAAGTCAATCCAAGGGGAATCAGGAATAGGCAAAGGAGTGTAAAGTCCATGAGGTGATACCTTAGATTTTGCTTTTCTACACACAATGCACCTTTCACAAAATTTCTGCACATCATGCTTCATGTGTGGCCAATGAAAATGTTCATGCAGCATTTCTAAGGTCTTTTGGACCCCAAAGTGTCCCATTAAACCCCCCTCATGGGCTTCCCTAACTAGCAATTCACGCATGGATCCTCTAGGCACACAAAGTCTATTGTTCTTAAACAAGTAATTATCATGCCTAACAAACCCATTTTGTGATTTCTTTTCACACGCAGCATATAATTGGGAAAATTCATTATCATGCACATACAACTCCTTGATATGTTCAAAGCCAAGCAATTTAGTTTCAAGTGTAACAAGCAAATTATACCTTCGTGAAAGTGCATCTGCTACAACATTTACCTTTCCTTGCTTATGCTTAATCACATACGGAAATTGTTCAAGAAATTCAACCCATTTGGCATGCCTTTTGTTGAGCTTCCCCTGCCCTTTCAAATACTTCAAAGATTCATGATCACTATGAATGACAAATTCTTTAGGCAAAAGATAATGCTGCCATGTTTGCAAAGCTCTAACAAGTGCATACAATTCTATATCATAAGTGGAATAGTTGAGAGTGGCGCCACCTAACTTCTCACTAAAATATGCAATGGGATGTCCATCTTGAAGTAAAACAGCCCCAATACCCACATGAGATGCATCACATTCAATTTCAAATGATTTGGAAAAATCAGGCAAAGCAAGAATGGGTGCATGTGTGAGTTTGTCCTTAAGTGCTTGAAATGCATTTTCTTGATTCTCCCCCCACTTAAAACCCATATTTTTCTTGACAATTTCATTTAGGGGTGCTGCCAATGTGCTAAAATCCTTCACAAACCTTCTATAAAAACTTGCCAACCCATGGAAGCTCCTAACCTCACTCACAGTTTTAGGGGTTGGCCAATCTCTAATGGCCTTAACCTTCTCTTCATCAACCTGCACTCCTTTAGAACTTATGACAAATCCAAGAAAAACCACATGATCAGTGCAAAAAGAACACTTTTCTAAGTTAGCATATAGTTTCTCCTTTCTAAGGACATGCAAGACAGATTTGAGATGTGCTACATGCTCAACCAAACTCTTGGAATATACCAAAATATCATCAAAGTATACTACCATAAATTTTCCTAGAAATTCTCGTAAAACATGGTTCATAAGCCTCATAAAAGTGCTTGGTGCATTAGTTAACCCAAAAGGCATTACCAACCATTCATACAATCCATATTTAGTTTTGAAAGCAGTTTTCCATTCATCCCCTTCCCTTATCCTAATTTGATGGTACCCACTTTTCAAATCAATTTTAGAAAAGAAGCAAGCACCATGCAATTCATCAAGTAAATCATCAAGTCTAGGGATAGGATGTCTATACCGAATTGTGATGTTGTTGATTGCTCTACAGTCCGTGCACATCCTCCATGATCCATCCTTTTTAGGCACCAAAATTACGGGTACAGCACATGGACTTAAGCTCTCTCTAACCCATCCTTTTTGCAATAACTCCTCCACTTGATTTTGTATCTCCTTTGTTTCTTGAGGGTTGCTCCTATAGGCTGGCCTATTGGGTAGAGAAGCACCAGGAATAAGGTCCATTTGGTGTTCTATTCCCCTTATTGGTGGCAAACCGTGAGGTACTTCCTTGGGAAACACATCCTCAAAATCCTGCAAAATAGCAACAACATCACTAGGCAAAGAGTTAGTACTAGTTTCCAAGCAAGTTTCCTTGCACAAAAGAAGAAATATAGGCTGCCTTGTCAAATAAGCTCTCTTCACCTCACTTCCTCTTGCAAACAAATTTTCTATTCTTCTCTCTTTCTTTTCCTCATTCTCTCTCTTTTCTTTTCCTCATTCTCTCTTTCTTTTTTTTTGAATTTTGTCCTCAAAATCAAGTATTTTCTTTTTCACACACTCTTTCTCTTTCTTAAGCTCTCGCTCTTCTTTTTCTCTTTTCTCTCTCATTTTTATTTGATCCGCACAAACCTCCCTAGGTGATAATGGTACAAGTGTGACTTTGCGGGAATTGTGAAGAAATGAGAACTTGTTGGAGAATCCATCATGGTGAGCTCGCCTATCAAACTGCCAAGGTCTTCCAAGAAGAATGTGGCTTGCCTCCATAGGTACTTGTACGTAAAGTGTACTAACTAAGAGTCGTATCGCACTTCATGATACGGGCATGTATACGTCAACATATAACAACATATAACTAAGAGTCATATTAAGTTACAAATTAGATTGATCACCAGTTAATTGTCATGTCTTGTCCAAGTGGTAGTAGGAGCACTTGCTTCTATGTCTTATCCACGATTTCTTTTTTTTTAAAAATAAATAAATAAATAAAATATTCAATTATATTATTTATCTTAAAAATATTATTCTTTATGACTAATTACTTTAATATACAATTATGACTAATTACTATAATATACAATTGTTAGAGTTTTGATGACGATGAAATATTATAATAATTAATATAATAATAATATAATAATTAATTCAATATTATAGTTGTTGTATAATAATTATCTAAATATCTACAATAATTATTTTAATTAATTAAATTAATAAAAACTATTTTTGATTAAAATAAAATAATTAATTTTTCATATTTAATTATTACAACAATCTTAAAATAAAAAATATTTTTAATACAAAAATATTGTGAAGTAATATTCTTTTTATTATTATTATTTTTGACAATTTACATTTAACGTACCCTTTTAATTTTTACTTTTTCTTTATTAATATCATTAATCTGAACGAAAAAAAGACAAAAACATAATTTCATTTGGCTTCTTTCATTTACTTCTCCACCGTCCCAGCCAGATTTCACCTACGTCTTTATTGCTTTGTCTTCTTCTTCGCTAACATGATTTGCTGGAGTCTGCGGAGATGTAAATGGGACTGGACCAGACCATCGCTAACTGATTTAACGCGGATCAGATGGGCCATACCCGCCCTGGGCTAAAATAAAATATTTAATTAAAATCAAATCGAATTAAATTATATAAAATCAAATTAATTAAAAATTTTAATTAAATAGATCAAATTTTCAAATAAAAATCAAACAAATCCTATCGATAAAATATTGATTAATTCGATAAAAATTGAATTAACTGAATTTTTTTAAGTATAATCGAAGATTTATCGATTAGTTAGAGATTTATAAGTTCAGAATTTATCAATTATTTTTTATTTTTATTTTTATTTGATTTAATTGAATAAGATATTTTAAAATTGAAATCAAACCGAATTAACTGATATAATTAATTTTTTAATAAAAAATTAAAATTTTAAAATAATCGAATCAAATTTTTAAATTTGATCAATTAGATTGATTTTTCGATTTAACTGAACTTTTGCACATTTTTATATTGACTAGAGTTTCTAAGAACTAAGTTCAATGGAACAACCTAACTGCATTGATGAAGTAGATTACTATGCGGAAACTACCCAATGAACTAGTGATACTTATAAAAGATGGAGGTTAAACATACAACTTTTAGCGATCCAATATGGAGTAATAAGGATTAATTTTGAGAGATCACCTATGTGAGAAAGAAGTAAAGTCGTTTTAAAAAGAATTGAAAGACATAATTCTTATAACTTCTCACATAACCAAAAGTGTTCATAGCCAAAATGTCGGGGTCGAATTGCACTAAACTAAGGTGACTCGTGTGCGATTATAACCTACGCACGTCGAATGTCGATGGGGCAAAATTTGCTCAAGTAAATCAATCTATGTTTTGTCATCTGAATCCATTTTGCCAACTGCTCAAGTGTATAATAGATGCATTAATTGTCAGATCTAAAATGGTCGGATGTTAATAGTGTATCCATAACCACTCGGGTGAAATAACTAACCATTGATGGTCAACGGTTGATGTTTCGATCCAAGCAAGTAAAGATAGTAAATAATTTTTATTCAACCATTCAATGCTATCAAGGGTTGGTGCTTCTATATAAGGAGGTATGGTGACCGGTGGGAAACTTCCGTAGGACCGAACCGGTCACCCCCAGGGATTGAGTCCATGAGACTGATTGGGATTATCATTTTTTTTTCTATATAAGGAGGTAATGACGTTGAGTAGAAAGAGGAGAGATAGACACAGAATCCATCAACTTTTATTCTCCAAAATTTCTTCCTCTTTGTCGTGCATTTCGCTCGATAGTCTTCTCGTGATAGTATTCAAGTACTAACTCGATTTGCTATGAACAATCAGTGCTTGGTTGTCTATGTGGTCTTCCCGTTGTATCCTGAGAAACAAATATCCAACATGACTTCAAAGCACAACCAAAGGAGATAAATCTATTTTAATGAAATTGTGTCAAACACAAACTTGGCACTCGGTCAGCTCGACAGACTTGACACTTACACGTGGCCGACTTGCACTCGACAGCTCGACCCACTCGGACATGATCGACTTGGCACTCAGCAGCTCAATCGACGCGACACTAGATCATCTCGACCAACTCAACACTAGGTCAACTCGACGCTTGATCAGCTCGGTAGACTCAACACTCGACAGTTCAACCGACTCAGTAGCTCGACTGATTCAACACTTGACCAAGTTGGTACTCGATAATTGGTACTCAGCAACTCAACCAGATTGGAACTCGGCCAACTCGACCATACCAAGTGCTTAGCCTTCCATGCAAATCAATAATCCTAGACAGCCTAACCAGCCCAACTGGCAGCTTGAGTTTATCAACTCAAGTCATCTGACACATAAGTTTAGCCTTCCTCTTTGTCGTGCATTTCGCTCGACAGTCTTCTCGTGATAGTATTCAAGTACTAACTCGATTTGCTATGAACAATCAGTGCTTGGTTGTCTATGTGGTCTTCCCGTTGTATCCTGAGAAACAAATATCCAACATGACTTCAAAGCACAACCAAAGGAGATAAATCTATTTTAATGAAATTGTGTCAAACACAAACTTGGCACTCGGTCAGCTCGACAGACTTGACACTTACACGTGGCCGACTTGCACTCGACAGCTCGACCCACTCGGACATGATCGACTTGGCACTCGGCAGCTCAATCGACGCGACACTAGATCATCTTGACCAACTCAACACTAGGTCAACTCGACGCTTGATCAGCTCGGTAGACTCAACACTCGACAGTTCAACCGACTCAGTAGCTCGACTGATTCAACACTTGACCAAGTTGGTACTCGATAATTGGTACTCAGCAACTCAACCAGATTGGAACTCGGCCAACTCGACCATACCAAGTGCTTAGCCTTCCATGCAAATCAATAATCCTAGACAGCCTAACCAGCCCAACTGGCAGCTTGAGTTTATCAACTCAAGTCATCTGACACATAAGTTTAGCCTTCCTCTTTGTCGTGCATTTCGCTCGACAGTCTTCTCGTGATAGTATTCAAGTACTAACTCGATTTGCTATGAACAATCAGTGCTTGGTTGTCTATGTGGTCTTCCCGTTGTATCCTGAGAAACAAATATCCAACATGACTTCAAAGCACAACCAAAGGAGATAAATCTATTTTAATGAAATTGTGTCAAACACAAACTTGGCACTCGGTCAGCTCGACAGACTTGACACTTACACGTGGCCGACTTGCACTCGACAGCTCGACCCACTCGGACATGATCGACTTGGCACTCGGCAGCTCAATCGACGCGACACTAGATCATCTCGACCAACTCAACACTAGGTCAACTCGACGCTTGATCAGCTCGGTAGACTCAACACTCGACAGTTCAACCGACTCAGTAGCTCGACTGATTCAACACTTGACCAAGTTGGTACTCGATAATTGGTACTCAGCAACTCAACCAGATTGGAACTCGGCCAACTCGACCATACCAAGTGCTTAGCCTTCCATGCAAATCAATAATCCTAGACAGCCTAACCAGCCCAACTGGCAGCTTGAGTTTATCAACTCAAGTCATCTGACACATAAGTTTAGCCTTCCTCTTTGTCGTGCATTTCGCTCGACAGTCTTCTCGTGATAGTATTCAAGTACTAACTCGATTTGCTATGAACAATCAGTGCTTGGTTGTCTATGTGGTCTTCCCGTTGTATCCTGAGAAACAAATATCCAACATGACTTCAAAGCACAACCAAAGGAGATAAATCTATTTTAATGAAATTGTGTCAAACACAAACTTGGCACTCGGTCAGCTCGACAGACTTGACACTTACACGTGGCCGACTTGCACTCGACAGCTCGACCCACTCGGACATGATCGACTTGGCACTCGGCAGCTCAATCGACGCGACACTAGATCATCTCGACCAACTCAACACTAGGTCAACTCGACGCTTGATCAGCTCGGTAGACTCAACACTCGACAGTTCAACCGACTCAGTAGCTCGACTGATTCAACACTTGACCAAGTTGGTACTCGATAATTGGTACTCAGCAACTCAACCAGATTGGAACTCGGCCAACTCGACCATACCAAGTGCTTAGCCTTCCATGCAAATCAATAATCCTAGACAGCCTAACCAGCCCAACTGGCAGCTTGAGTTTATCAACTCAAGTCATCTGACACATAAGTTTAATTTTGATTGTAATTTCAATTCAGACTATTTCCTTGTAACTCTGGTAAATATCTCTAATGGAATTCTTTTTCACCCACTCGAGTTCCTTCTCTCCTTCCTCTTTAGAGGTGGTGGTGATGGTTGTTCCTCCGGCAAGTCCACTATCAGAGTCCTATGGTTTAAAGTGTGTCAATCAGGGATTGACATTGCCTGCATGACCTTTCTGATAATCAAGTCAACGTTGAGCTAGAAGAAGAAATGCTCATGTGTGCGAGTGGGTGGAAAGAGCTCGAAAGAGGAAGACGGAGAAGATTAGCCTCCGTGAGTGAAAAGAAAATCATACTTTCACTTACCTTCATGGTACCATAAATAGCTGCGGAGGTGGAATGCCCACATAGACCGCCACACTAGCCTTAAGTGGGTTATGTGGACGATTGCATGAGCGAGACATCACCCACTGGGCAACCACACGAGTGGACCGTTGCATTAAGGGGAGCAACAGTGCATCCGTGCTATTGGTACTGTCTGATTGTTAGCCTAATGTCACTCTTCAAGTGAGTAATTTTGCTAGAGTCAATTTTGCATTAGGGACAGTCGGACGTTGGTGTCGGAGAGAGCTCGCTTAGCCCAACCCCTCATCGTTCCAAAACTATCATAATCGTTTGGATAGAAAAGATCGAGATTTGGGGGACTTGTGTTGTCATGCGGAGCTTTAACTGAGAATACAAGATTCTAATAGGATGACGATCTTATTAGATTCACCCGAACTACAACAATCTCTAAATAAAATTATAAAATATTATCCCACATCTTTATTGGAAAAAATGGCCACTCAAAATTATGTAAATCATCATAGGATCGTATATCTTTTTTTTTAATAAAAAAATATTTTATTTTATTATTTATCTTAAAAATATTCTCACTTCTAATGTTAAATACTATTACTTTAAAATCGTTTAACTTTACAATAATTAATAAAATAATTTTATTATAATAACTATATAATACGATAAAATTTAAAACTATTTTGATAAAATAATAATTGTTACAACTATTTTTAAATAATTTTAATTAAATTAACAAATAATATTTTATATATAAGAATTTTAATTAAAATAAAATAATTAAAATTTTATATTATTATAATATATAGTGAAATATTTTTTTTGATTGAAAACACAGATTTTCTGACGATTTACATTGCCCTTTTAATTTTTACCTTTTCTTTATTTTCTTTATTAATATAATTATTAATCTGAAAGAAAAAGACAAAAAAAAAAAATAATCCTGCGGGAATTCTGTCAGGATTGCTCTGTCTTCTTGTCTGCTTAGCTACAGGTGGTTTACTCTGCAGATATAGCCGTCAAGTTGGGTTAGGCCCGCCAGGTTGGCCCGCCCCGCCATGTAATTTAGGCGGGTTGGGTTGAACTTTTATCAACCCATTTTAAGATGGGTTGAGGTGGATTGGCCCGCCTAGGCCCGCGACCCGCGTGGGTTGGCCCGCGGCGGGCTTGGGTTGGCCCGCGGGTTGAGAAAGTTTATTTATTTATTTTAAATTTTAAAATTAAAGTATAAAACTTAATGAATTAGTGGGTTTCATCTATTTAAAATACAATTTAAACTTAAAAATTATAATTCAAAGTTAAAACTTTCAACTTAATCATTTTAAATTATACTTCAAACTTAAAATTTTTAATATTTTTAATATTTTTAATATTTTTAATATTTTTTTATTTTTTTAATAGGCCCGCGGGTTGGCCCGCCTAACCCGCGGCCCGCCTTGAGTTGGGTTGGGTTGGAGATTTCCCAACCCGCCAAATTGGTGGGTTAGTCCGCCCCGCCCCGCCAAATGATGGGCCCGCCATGGGTTAGCCCGCCCCGCTATGGGTTGACCCGTTTGACAGCTCTATCTGCAGATATAGCAATCGGACCGGACTGCCCAGAATTCTAGATGCATTTTCATATCGGAAAATAGGAGAGAAGACCGAAAAAAAAAATGGAGAAGCGAAATGCTGCTCTCCCACTTCCGCCTTCGTCCTCCCTCCGCTCGCGCTCTAGCGGCTTCCACGCCCCATCCAGAACCTTCCACAGCCTTCGCCCCTCCCTTCCACTTCCGCCAGCTGAGCGCCGCCTCAACGTCGCGGCCTACGCCTTCTCCCTCCTACCTTCTCCGCTCCCCGCCAACCCCGCCCTCGTCGACGCCTCCACTGGAGACACCGTACGCTTCCCTGAGCTGCTCTCACAGATCCGATCCCTCGCCGCCGCACTACGCTCGCGCGCCGGCATCTCCAGGGGCCACTGCGTCTTCTTCCTTGCCCCGACGAGCCTCGACATTCCCCCGCTCTACCTCGCTCTCCTCTCCATCGGCGCCGTCGTCTCCGGCGCCGACCCTGCCTCCACCCCGCGCGAGATCGCCCACCTCCTTTCCCTCTCCAAACCCCGCGTCGCCTTCGCCACGTCCGCCACCGCCTCCAAGCTCCCCGCGGGCCTCGACACCATCATCCTCGATTCTTCACGCTTCCGCTCGTTTCTCGACGGCGATGGAGGGGAAGCGGTCGAGGAAGTGGAGCAGTCGGATGTGGCCTTCGTGCAATTCTCGTCGGGGACGACGGGGATGATGAAGGCGGCGGCGCTGTCGCATCGGAACATGATCGCGATCGCGGCGGCATTTCACTCCTTGCGGAACCCGGTCGCGGAGCGTAGTGGGGGCAGACCAGAAGCGACGCTTCTGCCAGCCCCGTTGTTCCATTCGATGGGGTTCGCCTTTTTGTTAAAAGGATTGGCGCTGGGTGAGACGACGGTGCTGATCGGGGTAGGGGTCGGTGTGAAGGAAATAGTACAGGCGGCGGAGAGGTACCGGGTGACCTCCCTGACGGTGGCGACGCCCGTGGTGGTTGAGATGGCGAGGTGGCCAGAGCCGTTGGAGTTGGTGGCCCTGGAGTACGTGACCTGCGGCGGCGCACCACTCCCGGAGGCGGCGGCCGTGCGATTCATGAAACGGTTTCCCCGTGTGGAGCTCCGTCAGGTATCAATTTAAACAAAAGAAAACATAGACGCATGCCATTAGAGAACTCATTGTTGTTAAAGGCACCTTCATTTACACTCAAGGATCGAACTAACCGACCCTCTTCCTTGAAGTAGCAATAGTAAATTGTGAAGCAGGAGTAAATTCTCTTTCACTGCTTGGTTGTTTACTTTTACAAAATTTAGATATTTTGCCTAAAAGATCTACCATTTGTAGAGCTGTGGATCCACTGAAGCTGGAGCAATATCAACGATGATAGATCAGGAGGAGTGTCGCCGTCTGCGGTCGGTTGGCCGTCTCGCCCAAAACGTTGAAGCTATGATTGTGGATACTACCACAGGAGAAAGACTGTCAGTTGGGCAGACTGGAGAGCTATGGCTTAGAAGCCCTTTTATCATGCTAGGTTTGTTACCCACCCAATCCATAGTCAAATGAAAGGCGAGCAATCTTTACTCTAAACACTCGCATTTGTTTGTTTGTTTACCGACTTAGGTTATGTGGGAAATGAAGAAGCAAATGATGCGACCTTCGATTCCAATGGCTGGCTTAAGACAGGGGATCTCTGCTACTTTGATGAAGATGGGTTTCTTTTCATTGTGGATCGATTGAAGGAGATGATAAAGTATAAAGCCTACCAGGTGACGACAAAACTCTTTCCGTGGAAGTAAACAAATCTATAGAATAGCATTTTGTTTATGTCAATGGGGATGAATACAGGTTCCACCTGCTGAGTTAGAGCATTTGCTTCAACTTCTTCCCGGCATAGCTGATGCTGCTGTGCTTCCGTAAGTTTTAACCAGTTAATTTAGCTTTTGTAACTTCGCTTCACAAAAAACTTGAAATTGGCTAAGCCACCAGTGCACCCTACTTCACCTTAATGCTTACTTAAAGAAAATAATGTATCATGTAATCTTTTTTGTTAATTACCAAGAGACCTTAATGTGGTTGTTTGCCAAAGAACAGATATCCTGATGAGGAGGCAGGTCAAATACCCATGGCTTTCGTAGTACTACAGCCAGGAACCAACCTCAGTGAAGAAGAAATAATGGATTTCATAGCCAAACAGGTTTATATTTAACTTAATTCACTTGTTTTTTTATTCTTTCAATCAAGTCCTTTGGTATTCAACAAGTCTTGATCTTGAAGAATTAAGAGCATGCAGAAAATAAGATTAGGACTGAATCTTTTATTTTTGTATTGTCGTGTAATAGGTAATAGCATACAAGAAGATTCGCAAAGTTGTGTTCATTGACTCTATACCCAAAACACCATATGGAAAGATATTGAGGGCAGAACTGCGCAACCATTTAGTTTTCAGTTCCATGTCTAAACTATGATTGTACATAGAATCCTATTTGTAATATTAACTTGTTCCAAGTATGAAAGCAATCTCTTCTGGACAGTTAACAAGGTGCTAAACCCCTGATTGTTAATGAAATAAGGGGAGATAACTGTCAAGCTACTCGCTGCTTAATGCAATGGCAAATGAGAATTAACATGTATTCATAAGGTTTCATAGAGTAACCAGTGGAGTTGCTAGTGCTATGCATGGCTGATCTACTCCCACGAACAACATGCATTTCTTTAAGAGTCCCACTGACGATCTTCCTTTACACTGCTGCTCCCATAATTACCACCACCTTTAATCTCATTTGGTACTGGTCTGCTTCCCTAGCCGACTTGGAAAACAAGTAAGTCGATCAACTTTATTCGATAATTTCCTTTGAAACTTAGATACCGCGCGGGTTGTATCGTATGCTCTATAGTACACATATAATTCCACCTAAAACCAAATCCATGAATTGGAACTACAAGCTACGAGTCTATTAACAGACAAAAACTTTATTTTTGTCTTTTTTCGGTAAGGTCATTTTATTTTTGAGGTGAGACGGTGAAGAGAAAATTGAATATGGAGAAAATTTATGTATATGATTATTGAATAAAAGATTGGTTCAATCTAATCTAGGAAATTAAATATGTAATCAATTATACAAATTGAATAGTAATTTTTTTTGAACATTAATATATTCCTTTCTTTAATTATGAGATCTTTCCATTTTTTTTCTAGCAATATGATATCAATTAACATATCTCTTTCCTTAATTATGAGATTTTTTAATTCTTTCCTGCGATACTCTCTTTCAAATTGGAGCGTGTATATCAAGAACATCAAACTTGCCAAGTAGGGTATGGAGATTTGATGAACTTAATGGTTTAGAGCATCTGCAATGTTGCTCATTAATAACACCTAAAAAAATAAAAAAAAAAAGCATGTCTATATCAAGGGCGCCAAACTTGCCAACGTCATCTAGGAAGTTATGAAAATTTGACTTAAACAAAAAAAAAAATGATAATAATGGTTTAGTGAACAAATTTGCACGTTGGGAGGTCAATGACACATGGGCAATTTTTATAGCACCTAACTAGATTCGTTCTCGAACTACATGATTACCTATTTCTAGCTATATGTTTGGTGCGTTCATGATAAATTGGGTTGGCAACAATGTGGAGAGTTGCTTTACTGTCACAAAATAGTATTGTTGGTTGACGATGCATCACCCGCAAATCATTCAACAAATATTTGAGCCATGTATTTTCACATGTAATCAAAATCATGACTCGATACTCCGATTCTGCTGAAGATTTTAAAACTGTAGTTTATTTGTTGGTTCTCCATGAAATAAGTGATCCCCAAGGAAAATATGATAACCGATCACAGATCATCTTGTGATTGAGCACCGAACCCAATTGGCGTCACAAATTCCTTTAAGTGCAAATTTCCTTTGGTTGGGAAAAATAATCCTTTGTCAGGTCCACCTTTAAGATATCGTAAAAAATGATAAATAACATCTAAATGAGGTTTTCTTGGTTCTTGCATAGACGGTCTCAGAATGTGAACGGCATAATTTATTTCTGATCTTGTAATTACGAGATAAATTAATTGTTCTACTGTCCTTCTATAAGCAAATGGAAATGGATCGTAGAGTCATACGATAACAATGTTTTAAAAACCAAAGGCTGAGCCTGTGTGGTCCATTTGACTTAAAGAAAATTATGTAAATTCAATGGAAAGAGGAACACCCATTTGACTCAGCGAATCTGTTTGTGGAAGTGCATAAATCTGGTAGTATAAATTTCTTTAGTAGGGAAAAGAAAGTTGATTATGAGAAGATATTTTGTTTGTTTGGTTGTTTGTTATTATTGTTATTATGAATTTGTGATAAAATTCAAAGTTATTAGCGTAGCCCATTCATAGCTTTTAAACCACTAATTAATCGTAACCTATTTAGTTAATTGGCTGCACCACTAGGACTAAATTCGAATTCGATAGATTCGATTCCATCGGCATGAGCAATCGGTCCATTATGGTCATCTTGTACGTAAAGTGTCATATCACATCTCATGTGCGTGCACTTGATATGGACATGTATTGCCGCTAAGGTGGCGGATCCACCTTTTGCAGAAGATATGGACATGTATGTCTCCGGGGCATAACTGAGTTGATTACGACGCAGCAAAGTTGCAGAAGAAGACAAAGATTCGAATCTTGACGAAGTCGAACAATACCTTCTTGCGTCGTGATTAACTGCAGTTTCTCGATTTATCTCCTCACAGATGATCACAAAATCGATCGTGTAAGATAGTTAAAATAGCGAATTCCACATTTTTATCGAATATATGGACATGCATACGTCAACATATCGTGGAGTCACATTAAGTTATAAGAGCAACTCCAATCCATCCCCAAAAACCCAAATTTGAGGTAAAAATTACACCAATTGTCTCCAACCAATACCCCAAAGTGCATCACCAAATTTGGTGATGCTATTTTTTAATTTATTTTTTGTTATTATATTATATAATTAAAAATAAAAATAAATATAAAATAATACATATTGTTGTATTTAAAAATAAATATAATATATATTATTAAATATCATAAATAAAAATAAATTTATAATTATTATTTTAATTATTAATTATTAATTATTAATTATAAATATATTATTAATTATTTATTATAAATATAAATTAAATGTATATAACACCCTATTTTAATTTTATTATGCATATTTATAATGATTTAATTTATTATAAATTTTATTTATAATATATTTAATATATTTTAATTATAATTATATTTATACATTATTTAATTAATTATATATATCTATAATTAAATTATGAATAAATGAATAAAAATAAATAGAATATTCTAAAGAATATTCTTTTTTAATGTAAAATGGTGTGAGTGGGTTGGAATTGAAATAGTATTTGGTGTTGAAATTGTACCATTTTGGTGTGAAAATAACACCAAATTTGATGATATGGATTGGAGATGGTCTAAAGATTGATCACCACTTAATTGCCATGTCTTGTCCAAGCGGTAGTAGGAGCACTAGCTTCCATGTTTTGTCCATGATTTCTTTATGGCCCAATCTGGCCAAGTAGAATGTTTTTTTTAAAAATAAATAAATAAAATATTCGATTATATTATTTATCCTAAAATTATTATTCTTTATGACTAATTACTTTAATATATAATTATGATTAATTACTAGAATATACAATTGTTACTCTATGACGATGAAATATTATAATAATTAATATAATAATATTATAATTATAATTATAATTAATTCAATATTATAGTTGTTGTATAATAATTATCTAAATATCTATAATAATTATTTTAATTAATTAAATTAATAAAAACTATTTTTATATAATACTTTTGATTAAAATAAAATAATTAATTTTTCATATTTAATTATTACAATAATCTTTAAAAAAATATTTTTAATACAAAAATATTGTGAAATAATATTCTTTGTATTATTATTATTATTTTGAAAAAGGAGGTTTTTTTTTTTTTGACAATTTACATTTAACGTACCCTTTTAATTTTTACTTTTTCTTTATTAATATCATTAGTGTGAACGAAAAAAAGACAAAAACATAATTTCGTTTGCTTCTTTCATTTACTTCTCCACCGTCCTAGACAGATTTCACCTACGTCTTTATTGCTTTGTCTTCTTCTCCGCTAACATGATTTGCTGGAGTCTGCGGAGATGTCAATCGGACTGGACCAGACCATCGCTAACTCATTTAACGCGGATCAGATGGGCCATACCCGCCCTGGGTTAAAATAAAAATATTTAATTAAAATCAAATCGAATTAAATTATATAAAATCAAATAAATTAAAATTTTTAATTAAATGGATCAAATTTTCAAATAAAAATCAAACAAATATAAAATATCAAATCAAATTAATTAAATTTTTTAAGTATAATCAAAGATTTACCGATTAGTTAGAGATTTATGAGTTCAGAATTTATCTATTATTTTTTATTTTAATTTATTCGATTTAATCGAATAAGAGATTTTAAAATTGAAATCAAACAGAATAAATTGATATAATTAATTTTTTAAAAAAAATTAAAAATTTAAAATAATCAAATTAAATTTTTAAATTTGATCAGTTTGAATAATTTTTCGATTTAACTGAACTTTTGCTCATTTCTATACTAACTAGAGATTCCAAGAACTAAGTTCAATGGAACAACCTAACTGAATCGACGAAGTAGATTACTATGCGGGAACTACCCAATGAACTAGTAATACTCATAAAAGATGGAGGTTAAACATACAACTTTTAGCGATCCAATGAAGTAATAAGGATTAATTTTGAAAGATCACCTATATGAGAAATAAATAAAGCCACTTCAAAAAGAATTGAAAGATGCAATTCTTATAACTTCTCACATAACCAAAAGTGTTCATAGCCAAAATGTAGGGCTCGAATTGCACTAAACCAAGGTGACTCGTGTGCGAGCATAACCTATGCACGTCGAATGTCGATGGGGCAAAATTTACCCAAGTAAATCAATCTATGTTTTATCATTTGAATCTATTTTGCTAACTGCTCAAGTGTATAATAGATGCATTAATGTGTTAGATCTAAAACGGTCGGATGTTAATAGTGTATCTGTAACCACTCGGGTGAAATAACTAACCATTGATGGTCAGCGACTGATGTTTCAATCCAAGCAAGTAAAGATAGTAAATAGTTTTTATGCGGTCATTCAATGTTATCAAGGGTTGGTGCTTCTATATAAGGATGTCATGATGTTGAGTAGAAAGAGGAGAGATAGACACAGAATTCATCCACTTTTATTCTCCAAAATTTCTTCCTCTTTGTCGTGCATTTCGCTCGACAGTCTTCTCATGATAGCATTCAGGTACTAACTTGATTTGCCATGAACAACCAGTGCTTGGTTGTCTATGTGGTCTTCCCGTTGTATCCTGAGAAACAAACGCCCAACATTGTTGGATTGCAAGGGTGCAAATATAGTCCCACATCTAAAGCATATGGAAAAGATCATGGGGTTAAAAGGATGGTGAAGAGCGGTCTCGCTCTGATACAACTTGTTAGTACCGATGGAATCAAAATATCTCCACAATGGTATGATATTGTCCATTTGGGCCTAAGCCCATATCATACCATTGTAGAAATATTTTGATTCCATCGGTATTAACAAACATGACTTCGAAGCACAACCAAAGGAGATAAATCTATTTTAATGAAATTGTGTCAAACACAGACTTGGCACTCGGTCGCTCGGCAGACTTGACACTTAGACGTGGCCTACTTACACTCGACAGATCGACCCACTCGGACATGATCGACTTAGCACTCGACAGCTAAATCGACTCGACACTAGGTCAGCTCGACCAACTCAACACTAGGTCGACTCGACACTTGGTCATCTCGGTAGACTCGACAGTTCAACCGACTCAATAGCTCAACTGATTCAACGCTCGGCCAAGTTGGTACTCGATAATTGGTACTCTGCAACTCAACTAGATCGGAACTCAGCCAAATCGGCCATACCCAGTGCTTAGCCTTCCAATCAAATCAATAATCCTAGACATCCTAACCAGCCCAGCTGACAGCTTGAGTTTATCAGCTCAAGTCATCTGACACATAAGTTTAATTTTGATTGTAATTTTAATTTAGACTATTTCTTTGTAACTCTGGTAAATATCTCTAATGGAGTTCTTTTTCACCCACTCGAGTTCCTCCTCTCCTTCCTCCTCAGAGGCAGCGGTGATGGTTGTTCCTCCGACAAGTCCACTATCGGAGTCCTATGGTTTAAAGCGTGTCAATCAGGGATCAACATTGCTTGCATGACTTTTCTGATAATCAAGTCAACGCTGGGCTGGAAGAAGAAATGCTCGTGTGTGCGAGCAGGCGAAAAGAGCTTGAAAGAGGAAGACGAAGAAGATTAGCCTCCGTGAGTGGAAAGAAAATCATACTTTCACTTACCTTCGTGGTACCATAAATAGTTGCGGAGGTGGAATGCCCACATAGACCGTCACGCTATCCCTAAGTGGGTTATGTGGACGATCACACGAGCGAGACATTGCCCATTGGGCAACCACGCGAGTGGACTGCTGCGTTAGGGCGAGCAACAGTATATCCGTGCTACTGGTACTATCTGATCGTTAGCCTAATGTCACTCTTCAAGTGAGTAATTTTGCTAGAGTCAATTTTGCATTAGGGACAGTCAAATGTTGGTGTCGGAGAGAGCTCGCTTAGCCCAACCCCCTCATCGTTCCAAAACTATCATAATCGTTTGGATAGAAAAGATCGAGATTTGGGGGACTTGTGTTGTCATGCGGATCTTTAACTGAGAATACAAGATTCTAATAGGATGACGATCTTATTAGATTCACCCGAACTGCAACAATCTCTAGATAAAATTATAAAATATTATCCTGTTCCGACCAATTCGCCGTGGATGGTTCAACTACCGGTTCAGAACTGCTGACGTGCACGCTCCTCGAAGAGAATCGCCGGGGGAGATGAGGGGACCTGAAAAGCACTAAAGAAGAGGGTTAGAATGGCGCCGGGGAACCCCGGCAAGCCACTCCGACGCTCAAGTTAGAACAGAGAAAGAAGGAAAGGAATAACATGTGTGTATAAAATGAGAGAGAAATAGAGAGAGAGAGGAGGCCCCTCTTTTCGTCATACTTGCGGGGTTTATATAGTATCAAGCGGAGCGTCCTCTGTGGAGATCGGTGCATGTGATTGGCTATTGATGCGCTATTAATGTGGTAAGGATAATCTTTTAAGGGTTTTCGAATATCCAATGGTTTAAATTTGTCAATCTCCATCTGACGGTCTTGTGTATTAATGTGTAGGATTTTAAGGGGCTAAGTTTGGGGACTTGATCGTCGTCCTTATCCTTTTGGATGAGTGATAACTATCCGGATCATATCCCACATCTTTATAAGAAAAAATGGCCACTCAAAATTATGTAAATCATCATAGGATCGTATACCTTTTTTTTTTAATAAAAAAATATTTTATTATATTATTTATCTTAAAAATATTCTCACTTCTAATGTTAAATACTATTACTTTAAAATCGTTTAACTTTACAATAATTAATAAAATAATTTTATTATAATAACTATACAATACGATAAAATTTAAAACTATTTTGATAAAATAATAATTGTTACAACTATTTTAAAATAATTTTAATTAAATTAACAAATAATATTTTATATATAAGAATTTTAATTAAAATAAAATAATTAAATTTTATATTATTATAATATATAGTGAAATATTTTTTTTGTTTGAAAACACAGGTTTTCTGACGATTTACATTGCCCTTTTAATTTTTACCTTTTCTTTATTAATATAATTATTAATCTGAAAGAAAAAGACAAAAAAATTAATTCTGCGGGACTTCTTGTCAGGATTGCTCTGTCTTCTTGTCTGCTACACCTGATTGACTGTGCAGATATAGCAATCGGATCGGACTGCCCAGAACTCTATATTTAAAATGATGCATTTTCATATCGGAAAATAGGAGAGAAGAAATTAAAGAAAAAATGGATAAGCGAGATGCTCTCCCACTTTCGCCTTCGTCCTCCCTCCGCTCGCGCTCTAGCGGCTTCCACGCCCCAACCAGAACCTTCCACAGCCTTCGCCCCTCCCTTCCACTTCCGCCGGCCGAGCGCCGCCTCAACGTGGCGACCTACGCCTTCTCCCTCCTCCCTAATTCCCCGCTCCCCGCCAACCCCGCCTTCGTCGACGCTGCCACCGGAGACACCGTCCACTTCCCTGAGCTTCTGTCACAGATCCGATCCCTCTCCTCCTCTCTCCTCTCGCGCGCCGGCATCGCCAGGGGCCATTGCGTCTTCTTCCTCGCCCCGACGAGCCTCGACATTCCCCCGCTCTACCTCGCTCTCCTTTCCATCGGCGCCGTCGTCTCCGCCGGCAACCCTGCGTCCACCCCGCGCGAGATCGCCCACCTCGTTTCCCTCTCCAACCCCCGCGTCGCCTTCGCCACCTCCGCCACCGCCGCCAAGCTCCCCGCGGGCCTCGACACCATCCTCCTCGACTCGCCACGCTTCCGCTCGTTTCTCGATGGCGATGGAGGGGAAGCGGTTGAGGAAGTGGCGCAGTCGGATGTGGCCATCGTGAAATTCTCGTCTGGGACGACGGGGATGATAAAGGCGGCGGCGATGTCGCATCGGAACATGATCGCGAACGTGGCGGCAGTTCACTCCATGCGGATCCCGGTGGCGGAGCGTCGTCGGGACGGACCAGAAGCGACGCTTCTGGGAATGCCGTTGTTCCTGGGGGTGGCATACACCTTTTTGTTAATACAATTGGCGCTGGGTGAGACGACAGTGCTGATCGAGGGCAGGTCCGGCGTGAAGGAAATGGTGCAGGCCGCGGAGAGGTACCGGGTGAACTCTCTGACGGTGGCGCCGTCCGTGGTGGTTGAGATGGCGAGGTGGCCAGAGCCGTTGGAGCTGGTGGCCCTGGAGTACGTGACCTGCGGCGGCGCAGCACTCGCGGAGGCGGCTGCCGAGCAATTCATGAAACGGTTCCCTCATGTGGAGCTCCGTCAGGTATCAATTTAAGCAAAAGAAAAATAAATTTAATTAATCAATTTCAATTTTAATTTAAACAAAAATTAGATAATTATAATTATTATTATCTAACTAATAATTAATTTTAAAATAAAAAATAATTAAAAATTAAAAATAACTTCATGCAATTGAAGTTATTAATTAAATAAAATTTATTTATATATTATAATAATTATTATTAGTAACAGACAAAAATAATAATAATAATTATAATAGATGCATAATAGATGTACAGAAATAATACATTTGTATTGATCCTCTCTCTGTCTATAAATACAAGACTTTATAATGATATCCATTATAAAAAAAATATTGAGTGTCTTTAGAAATAATGAAAAAAAAGGAAATAATTGCTTTGTAATGACTTTTTTATTAAGCTCATATACATATAAAATATATAGATTTCAAAATCTGTTTCATTAAATAAATATAATGATTATGTAAAATTAATATTAATATTAGAGTTTCGTTAAAAAATATATATGTTTTTATATATGAATTTATTATACTAAATTAAAAATTAATAAATCCATTAATGATATTTAATATCTATAATTGATTATATAATCTCATAATTAAAAGAAATTAAACATTTCATATATTAATTTTTTATTATAAATAATTATTAACATCTTTAATGATGCACGACATAATATATATATATAAATGTAGTTTGATTTTATATATATGCATTAAATAATTATAATATATATGCATGTTTTTAAATTAAGATAACTTATACTTATGATATGAATGTATGTATGATTTTATATTAATTATGATAGTTTGTGATATCAGAGTGACCAAACTAGAATAATTAATTGACATGCATAAAATAATTATTTATTTATCATATTTATAAAAAATATCTATTAAAAAATGATAAATAAATAAGATTTATTAATCATTAAAATTATATATTTTTCTAAAGAAAAATTAATTTCTTATGATTAGTGACTAAACGAAAAAAAATTAAAATTCTTAAATTAAATATGTTTTATTTATCCAAAGATGACTATGTATTTGATTAAAGATTTTAATTTTTTAATAATGTTAGAATGAATTTAATTTTTTATATAATATATTGTAATATTAATCCAAAGGTAAATTATAATATATTCTAATGTTTTATCTGAATCTGTATATCTTATTTGCAGTAATTTCTCTTCATTCGCAAGTTTCTTCTGTTACTATGTGTAATGGTTTGAATTTATTTGAATGAAGCAAACAAGTCAATTTTCATTTAGAAGTATTAGATCTTGACTTTGCACTATTAAAAGAAAAACTCACTGCTATTACTGATTCAAGTTATGAGGAAGCGAAGTCCAAATATAAAACATGAGAACAGTCTAACAGATTAATCTTTATGTTTATGTGAATGACTATATCACAAATAATATATGAAACTATGATTCCACAAATAGAAAATGCAAAGAAATATTTAACATTTGTGGAAGAACGTTTTCATTCTATTGATAAGTCACTCACTGGTACATTAATGGTACAACTCACGATTATAAAGTTTGATGGATTGTGTAGTATACAAGAACATACTATTGAGATAACTAATATTGTATCAAGATTAAAGTCTTTAGGAATGGTTGTGGATGACTCTTTTTTAGTTCAGTTTATTCTGAATTCATTGCCTCCTCAATATAGTGTTTTTCAAATTAATTATAATACTTTTAAGGAAAAGTGGAATGTTAATGAATTGATAAGCAAACTTGTTCAAAAGGAAAATAGAATTAAGAATTTTGGAAGACATTCCATCAACCTCACTACTCAAGGAGTTGTTAAAGTACTAAAAGCAAAAGCCAAAAGTTTTAAGAAAAAGACAAGGCATATTAAAGCTTCTCAGGCTGGTAAGAATGAACACAATAATGATAAGTGTCATTTTTGTAAAAAAAAAAGGATACTAACAAAAAGATTATTCTAAACGCAAGACTTGGTTCAAAAAGAAAGGTATATTAAAAACTTATGTTTGCTTCGTATCAAACTTGATTAATGTTTTTCATAATACTTGATGGCTTGATTCTGGTGCTACTACTCATGTATCTAATATGATGTAGAGATTCCTTACAATCCAAACCATAAACCAAATAGAGAATTTCCTATATATGGGAAATCGTTTGAAGACTTCAATTGAAGGCATATAGACTTATCGTTTGATTTTAGATACTGACTATCATTTAGACTTATCACAGACTCTTTATGTACCTTAATTTCTAGAAACTTTATTTCTCTTTCAAACTTATGTTTATGATTTTGATTTTAATTTTGAAAAGTATTATTTTACTTTATATAAGAATTCAAAACTTATCAGTTGTGGGGTTCTTATTGATTGTTTATATAAATTAAAATTTGATAATAAATTTATTGAATTCTTACTTACTATGCATCAAAATATTGAAATTAAACGTAATGTGCTTAATAAAAGTTCTATTTTCATGAAATTAATAATTAAATAAATTTTATCTATATATTATAATAATTATTATTAGTAATGGATGTAAATAATAATAATTATTATAATCAATGTACGATGGATGCATAGAAATAATACATATATATTGATCCTTTCTGTCTATAATAATATCCATCATGAAAAAATATTGGGTGTCTTAAAAAAAAGAAAAGAAAAAGAAATCAATATATATATAAAATAATTATATTGCAATGATTTTTTTCATCATATGTAAAATATATAGACTTTAAGATCCATAACATATAGAGTTTGATCCATTTTATGAAATAAATAAAATGATTATATAGAATTAATAAAGAAAACATAGACGCATGCCATTAGAGAACTCATTGTTAAAGACACCTTCATGTGCACTGATCCTTTTCCTTGAAGTAGCAATAGTAAATTGTGAAGCAGGAGTAAATATAATTCTCTTTTATTGCTTGGTTGTTTACCTATACAACACGTAGATATTTTGCCTAAAAGATCTACCATTTGTAGAGTTATGGATCCAGTGAAGCTGGAATGACAACAATGATGATAGATCAGGAGGAGTGTCGCCGTCTGCGGTCGGTTGGCCGTCTCTCCCCAAACGTCGAAGCTATGCTTGTGGATACTACCACAGGAGAAAGATTGTCAGTTGGGCAGACTGGAGAGCTATGGCTCAGAGGCCCTTCTATCATGCTAGGTTTGTTACCCAATCCATAGTCAAATGAAAGGCAAACATTCTTAACTCTAAACACTCGCATTTGTTTGTTTGTTTACCGACTCAGGTTATGTGGGAAATGAAGAAGCAAATGATGCGACCTTCGATTCCAGTGGCTGGCTTAAGACAGGGGATCTCTGCTACTTTGATGAAGATGGGTTTCTTTTCATTGTGGATAGGTTGAAGGAGTTGATAAAGTGTGGAGGCTCCCAGGTGACGATAAAACTCTTTCCATTGAAGTAAACAAATCTATAGAATAGCATTTTGTTTATGTCAATGTGGATGAATTCAGGTTCCACCTGCTGAGTTAGAGCATTTGCTTCAACTTCTTCCCGGCATAGCTGAAGCTGCTGTGCTTCCGTAAGTTTTAACCAGTTAATTTAGCTTTTGTAACTTCTTGGCTTCACAAAAAACTTGAAATTGGCTAAGCCACCAGTGATGCTTACTTAAGGAATATAATGTATCATGTAATCCTTTTTGTCAATTGCCAAGAGACCTTAATGTGGTTGTTTGCCAAAGAACAGATATCCTGATGAGGAGGCAGGTCAAGTACCCATGGCTTTCGTAGTACTACAGCCAGGAACCAACCTCAGTGAAGAAGAAATAATGGATTTCATAGCCAAGCAGGTTTATATTTATCTTAATTCACTTGTTTTTTTTCCTTTCAATCAAGTCCTTTGGTATTATTCAACAAGTCTTGATCTTGAAGAATTAAGAGCATGCAGAAAATAAGATTAGGACTGAATCTTTTATATATTTTTGTATTGTTGTGTAATAGGTAACAGCATACAAGAAGATTCGCAAAGTTGTGTTCATTGACTCTATACCCAAAACACCATATGGAAAGATATGGAGGGCAGAACTGCGCAAACATGAAGTTTTCAGTTGCACGTCTAAACCATGATTGTGCATGAAATCCTATATGTATTATGAACTTATTCCTAGTATGAAATAATCTCTCCTGGAGAATTAAGATACTCCTGCTGAACCTACAAACAGTTATGCATGCTATTAGTTTTGTTTATATCTGGCTAAACCCCTGATTGTTAATGAAAGGGGAGATGAATGTGCTTATGGTATTCTACATAGTAGATAAGCGTTTCGCTGCTTAATGCAATGGCAAATGAGAATTAACATGTCAAGTAAGGTTTCATGAAGGAGTAACTAGTAACTAGTGGAGTTGCTAGTGCTATGCATGCCTCATCTACTCCCACGAACAACATGCATTCCTTTAAGACTCCCACAGATGATCTTCCTTTACACTGCTGCTCCCATAGTTTCCACCACCTCTAATCTCAATTGGTACTGGTCTGCCTCCCTAGCCGACTTGGAAAACAAACAAGTCGATCAACTTTATCCGATAATTTCCTTTGAAACTTAGATACCACGGGTTGTATTGTATGCTCTATAGTACACATATTGGAACTACAAGCTACCAGTCTATAACAGACAAACACCTTATTTTTGTCTATTATTGTCTCCTATGAATCATGATGTATTAGTGTGCAAATCAACTAGAAATTCCTCTATGGTATCATGCGTCCTCATGGAGTATAAAGAACCACATAACCCAACCTTTCTAGTTCCTACTAAGTTGCCAATGCCAAAAACTAATCCCCACCAACCACCAAGTTTAGCTGCAATAACTGCAGGCTCATTGCTTATGTCCAGGTAGAAACTGTGGCAGAGGAAGTGAGGTGAACCATTTGAAGCTCATCCTGATTTCAAAACACTGGCTCAAACCATAGCATTTCCTCCAGGTCAGTTTGATTTGTTCAACTAAGATTTTCATTTCGATATTCGCTTCCTTTCTCCTTTGCTTTCCTTCTACTGCTCTCCATGCTATTGTTTTCGCCTCCTCTTTTGGCCCTTGGAATAAAATCTCACTTACCCCACTACCACACTAACTACCCCCACACCATCACTCAACCTCCATTCCAAAATGCAGAGGACATTCATTCTTATACTACTACTGCTGCAACATCACCAAAGTCCTTCACTCCCCTTCCTCCAGTTTAGATTTAGTTTAGTTCGATTGTATCGACAATAAGTGCTACGTTGTTGCCGGACCTCGTTGCCTTCAAGGCTGCCGTGTCTGAAGATCCCGAATCCTCCTTCACTGGGTGGAGGAAGGGCGATGAAGACCCCTGTCGCTGGCCAGGCATTTCCTGCACCAACGTCACCGGCTATGCCTACCCCTACGTCATCAGCATTGTGATCTCCAACAAGAATTTGGCCGGTTACATCCCTTCAGAGCTCGGCATGCTCCTCTTCCTCCACCAGCTCAACCTCCATAGTAACCAGCTCTCTGGCCCTTTCCTGCCTCAACTCTTTAATGCCTCCTCCCTCCACTCGGTCTTCCTCTAAAACAACCTCCTCTCCAGCGTGTTCCCTACTGCTGCTTGCAATGTCCCCCACGTCCAGAACCTTGACTTCTCCAGGAACGCCATTGCTGACCCCCTCCTGCTGGCGCTCTGCCAGTGTCGCCAGTTGCAGTGGCTGATTCTGACTGGGAACCGACTGTCTGCCATGATCCCCATTGGAATCTGGGTGGACATGGAGAAGGGGTGTATCCAACTCGATCTCTCCTCCAATGCCTTCGATGGGCCAGTGCCGCCGGATCTTGGCGAAGGGGATTCACTGGCGGCACGCTGAACCTCTCCCACAATCAATTCTCCGACAGAATTCCCAGCACACTCAATGACCTACCAGTGATGGTCAGTCTCAATCTTCACTATTACAATCTCACAGGTTATATTTGAGAGGTATCCTAAGACAATCATATTATAGTTGTACTATTTATTGAATAAATAGAAATTCATTATTTGAGTGTACATTCATCATGCGTTTGATTGAATTTTAAATTTATTTACTAAATGTCCATAATATGATTCATAACATGAGAGAATTTGTTATTGGATAACAACTAGTGAGCATCTCTACATGTACAATTGTGAATACATTGAAATTATTCCTAATCGATGAATTGATGAATACAAACGTCATCGATTCTGTTGAGACTAGCACGTTTTAAACTCCTTTGTTTACCAAATAGCTGTTGTTGCTGGCTGAAGACATTGGATGTTGAAAGTTAAATGTGGATGCTAATTAAAGATAATTAATTCATTGAAGTAACCTGCCATTAGACTTCATATAGTTCTATGCATACAGAGATATGTCAATGAAAATCTCAGTGTAATTTAAATAAAATTTTTTTTATTTGCAGTATTCAAGTCATCTTAGTTATAGAAGCAGATACTTTGACATTTTAACCAAATATCTCCGAAGGTATGGACTAGAGATGATTGAGTATAAGTCGAAATGCTCAAAGGTGTTTGGATAGCCCACAAAAGAGGTGTGGACCTGCTGCGGGCGTCGCCGTACGTTCTCGGGAAAGGGTCGAAGGGAATCATGTACAAGGTGGTGGTGGGGGAGGGGATAGCGGTGGTCGTACGGAGGCTAGGGCAGGGCATCGGAGGGGGCCGGTACAAGGACTTCGAGGCGGAAGGGCGGGCGATGGGGCGGGTGCGGCACGGCACCCAAACCTTGTAACACTGTGAGCCTACTACTGGGCGTCCGACGAGAAGCTCCTCATCGCCGGCTACATCGCCAACGCCGACCTCGCTGCCGCCCTGCGAGGTCAGCGACCGAACCCGTCTCTCTGCTAAGCCTTTTTTTTCCATTTAACTATGTTAAAAAAAATTAATTGAACATTATTTCTATTTTGGTCAATTAATCGTATTTTAAAAATACCAACCCATCTTCATTGGCCACGCTTCTTCTTCTCGCCCTCATCTTAAGGGCGACGGTGTCTGTGGAGCCCTCATTTATTTAGAGAAAAATTAGGTATTTAATTGACTCGACTATATTAGTAGGTTCTCATCTTAGTTAAGGTCATTTATTTATTTTATAAATATTATATATAATATTATATAATTTTTATTAATTTTATAAGGTATGTTAAATTAATTTAATTAGATATCACTGCGGTTGGACAAACCTTTCTTGCCGTTCGGATGAAAATTTAAAAGACAGGTCTTCCACGTCGAACGGGGTCAGATCAGATCGGCCCACTCTGATAATCAAATGCGATGGTGTTCGCTCACACGTCTCAGCGCCTGCAGCAGCGTAGCGTGGTCAACCTGTGTGTAGTAAATTCGTTGACCATTTAATTTGGTCAAAATTACTTGACTCAGTTTTCTGGCAGGTCAGCCTGGGAAGCAGAGTCTGGCGTGACCGGTGCAACTCCGCATCGCGCGCGGCGCGCCCATCTCCACGACTGCAGCTCCCGCAAGTTCGTGCATGGCAACTTCAAGCCCCCCAACCTCCTCCTCGACACCGACTTCAACCCCCACATCTCCGATTTCAACCTCCTCTCCATCTCCTCCTCCTCCTCCGCCGCCGGCGACGGCTTCTTCGGACTGCCCTCTTCCTCCCTCCTCGACCAACCCAACCCTTACTGCGCCCCCGAGGCCCGAACCACCGGCCGAACCACCCAGAACTCCGACGTCTACTCCTTCGGCGTCATGCTGCTGGAGTTGCTGACCGGGAAGCACCGGGGATGGTGAATTGGGTCAGGAAGGTGCGGGAGGAGGCGAGGCTGCTGCAGAGTTGGTGGAGCCCGCGGCGGCGGTCCACGACGCGCACCCAACGAAGGAGGTGGCGGCGGCGTTCCACGTACGTGGCTCTGGCCTGCGCAAGGCGGATCCGGAGGCGAGGCCGAGGATGAAGACGGTGGCGGAAAAGCTCTGTAGGATCGGCAAGTGATCCAAAATTCCAAAGCGAAAAATAGAATATAATATTGCAAGTGATCATAATGACGGAAGTAAAATGGATTTGAGTCATTTGCCTAAAACAAACAAAAAACATATAATACACATTCTTTTAACCATAATGATGTAGATCGTTGAAGTAATTTTGGTCATCATCATTCTTAACTTTCCAATTGTAAAAACACTTTGCATACTGCACCTACTGCTCATCAAACTAAATTTTGGATTGATTTTATTTCTGACCAAGATGACTGACCCAACCTAAAGCTTCGAGTTCAGTAGGGCGCGACGAGGGTATCGCTTGCCTTAAAAAAAATGATGAATCACAATTAGTCTCATTGACTATCTCTGGAGATGACCGACCCGGTAGATACCTCTTGCCCTAAGCATAATTGTGGCTTGGACTAAGCGCAACATGACCTATAAATGCTCGAACCATGTCTGACCTGTCCAACTTATCCAACTACCCCATCCAACCGTTCCAAACAATATGCTTGATTGGCCGATGATCCACTCAGTCCAACTGGTCCATTTACCCGTTCCATTAGAAGTAACTATTTATGAAGAAGAAATCATAATTTCATAAGAAATGAAAATCCCAATTCATATTTACAATCAAACATTAATTTTTTTTTTTCATATTCACGAGTTTGTGGAAAAGCTTGTCTTGATGAGATTAAACCTGAAAGGGAGCTGCATGGAGGTTTTCTTTTTCATCTAAAATTTCAAGAGTTCAGTATGTATCCTAATTGCGAAAATAAGCATCTTCCAAAGTAAGATTTTAGAGGAAAGTTGCGAATAAATTTCCCAGGATTTCGGAGCATAAACCAAGCCGTCGCAGCTACGTTTGTTTTGAATAGGAAAATCTTTCTCTAATTTATTGTATGGGGTACAAATATAAACTAGCAAAACCATGGATGAGAAAGAAAAGAAAAAGTACGTGAAAAGTTATGCAGCTTCAGAAGTTGTTACCTCAATTCCCAAAGAAGTCAGATCTTCTTTAAGAGTCTCTGCGTTTCTGAAATGCAAACCAATCATCCCTGCATCTTTAGCTGCCTCAATATTTGCCAACCTGAAATTGAAGTTGTCGAGAACAAAACTTTGTTTACAAAATCTATTTACTGGCCTGATATTGTTTTCATAAAACATAATAATAATAATAAGTAACGCTTTCTCAAGGAAAATAAGCAGAAAACCATGAGTCTACTGCCTATCAAGTTCTTAGGTATTACATTCTTGAGATATTATGTTAAATTGAATCAAGAAACACATTGCTTCAATGATATAAATTTTTGTGGTAGGAAATTCGTAGCACTCGCAGTTTGGTCAAAAATGTCAAATGTTGATGGAGTGTGAATAGCTAGCATAAACTTAAAGAGTTTGGTTAAACCAGGTAATGAAAGAACCTGTCATCAACGAAGATACAGCTTGCTGGCTCAACTCCGAGAAGATCAATAACTTCCATATAAGAATCTAAAGCAGGCTTTCGTTTTCCTATAAGATAAATGAGTAGTTTGGAATGCATTAGTATACACTTTTGTGGGTAAATGATAGGTTAGTCATAACATATATCAGTTGAATGCACATTGATAAGGATCATAAATGTGTATTTTGAATGAGTTTGATATGTAGAGACAATGAATTCAATGCAGAATATTTAGTACCAAGGTAATATTAATTAATTATAGACAGAAAATTCAATTCACAATTTAGCATTACCCAGAGTCTTTATTACTGTTGTCTTTTAGTTAATTATCTATGCCAGACAAAAATTCTTACTGCACAAATTCATTATTTAAACAATTCAAGTTACAATATCACAAGTCTGGAAAAATGATGGAACAAGTAACAGCTTTGTGCAGAAATATTACCAAGTTTACAGGAACAAAACGTCCAAGACAAATACTTTGACAATTTTAACTTCTCTTCAATCATCATGTACCTGTAAAATAAAGACCAAATAAATCAAATAAGAAATATGCAAAGGCTGTCAATGAGGCAAAAATACTACTTAAAGCTAACAAAATAAAATGGGACTATGAAGTTTGCTAGATAAGCCTGAAATGAGACTATAGCATGTTGGAAACAACCTTAAACATAAGACGCAGCTGATTGGGCACACAGACTATAAAGTTAAGAAAATAGAGCTATGGAAGTTTGCTAGAGTTGCCTGAGACAAGACTGTAGTATAGAAATAACCTTTCTTCTATTCCCTTTTTTTCTTTAGCCTTCCATTTCAAGTTTCTTCAAATGAATATTTAGAATCAGCTGTTTTGATAAGAAAAGGCAAACGGAAATCGTTACATTATGAGGAGGCCAACTTAACTCACCAGATTGGATAGTTAGTAAACGCATGTAATTCATAGCTTTTCAGTTTCAAATTTTTGAGCAGTGCCTCAATGCCATCAAGATAAGAATATCCTCTTATCATGCATTCTTTGAGACCTAAAGAATTCATGAAGTCAAACACCATGCACAACTGGGAAGAAACAAAATGAAAGAAACAAGGTGGTTATTACCATCGACACTCCTGTGCCAACGAGAATTGTACTTAACCCATTTGATATTTTATTTTCTCATCTCTCAGTGAGCATCTTGCAGTGGACTTGCAAATTCAGTTTGGTTTTAGTGTATAGTTTCTAGGTTAATTTATTGTAAGGATTAAGTTACTTCTCCTAAATGATAATTTAGTTCATTTGCAGAAAATGCAGTCAAGTTTAGCATCATGATGTATGTCAGAGTTGAAGTATAATTCAGAATACTTCGTGCACTTTTTTTGAACCTAACTGATGGTATTATTTGTTAAAAGAAAAAAATGAAACATTCTATTAAGTGTATATTAGTTATTATCGGAAAACCCCATCTTTCCATGGGAGAACATCTTTTCCTTTTTCTTTTGCAACTCAACAGTATCCAGATGCAGAAAGAGCACAATAGTGTGAACCAAACTGACCCATGTAAGTAAAGCTAAAGAAGTTAAGAGTGGATGAAAAGTTGCTAATAAGTAATAACAACTCTAATTTGTTGCATAACATTTTCTTAATTGAATTATGGCAAAGCAAATGCTGCTGTAGCAACATTCCTGTCCACATAGTGAAGGTTAAGGTATGTAGATAGTTTCAAGAAAACATGCCAGATGCCTCCAAGTACCAATTTCAAAATGTTTGGTTATGAGAAAATTAAAAACAGTTTTTTTTCCCAACAGAAAAAAATTGTTCTTACCTTCCAAATCAAAAGATCTCCCATCTTTGAAGAATTTCCTAGCAAGCTCCTTCTGAAAGGAAAAAATGTTAAAATAGTTAATGACACATGATGAATGGCAAAAGATTATGAATGCCTCTTATATATATCTCAAAGTGGTTGTGAAACTCTTATATATCTCAAAAGAGTTTAATCTCATTCATAAATGAACCATCTCTAGTTAACAAAGTTGTACTGAGAATGATTTAACATGAAATAGAGCCACATAAAAAATCATCAACACAACTACTATAATATATGACAAGAGGAAATTAGAACATCCATCAGACTAATTACCAAAAAGGAAAACATAGAAGAGATAAAGGAAGAAAATATCTGGATTAGAGATGATTAATATCAGAGAAGATTTTTCTTCCAGAGTTGCCATACAATACCTCATCAATCAATCCCTTCTCAAACTCTACCCATGCAGTGGGGTGTTTCTCTTCTAAAAGTTCTTTCATAGACATTCTGTAAATGGAACATTATGAAAAAAAAAACTTGATAAATAACTTAAACACATCCTGGCCATAAAATAAAAATAAAATATAATGTAATGAGTGTTAAGAAAGTCAAAGGACTGAGTTTCACAACTATATCACAATTTTTATGTTACATTAGATTGGTTGACCATTTATTCCAAAATCATAAGAAAATACTAGATTTATACTTAGAAATTCTGAATCATTTCTCATATGTTCTCATGTTAGTGAACTAATTGGATTGATCCAAGCCTAAGAACTCATCTAATTTAATTATTTATACCTTTTAATTATTGACAGTGGTAGATTCTAAAAAATGTCCATATTAAATTTGATCAGGTGACGAATCATCCAAGTGCTGTTGGAAAACAGTATCTTTGGTATTCTTAATTGCTGAAGTCAACCACCACAATAAGCAATGAAAGACCAAGGAAACTAAAGTGCAACAAAAAGTTTTGTGATTCATAGAGAAGCTTGTAGTACTCTTTCTAATACACTTATTAAAACTAGAAAGGAAATCAATCTAGATCAAATTAAAATTTGACAACTAAATTTAAGCACATCTAAGCAATCACATTGGCATTAGATGTAGCACCAATTCTTTGGAGAGAATGTTGGTTCAACGAGGACATATCTTGCCTCCACCTCCATAAAGTGTTATGATATGACCCTAGATAACAACATCACAATTGAGTCATTGACAAGGTTATCCACATTGGCAATGACTGTAACATCCAATTCAAGCATAAGCTACCTTGGAAGTTCCATCTCACTCACCAGCACATACACTATGAATGGCTTTTCTTACACTATCACTTGGTGGAACCTTCTCAATATCCTCAGTCTACCTGCCTAATTCAGTCCAAGTGTACACCCGGTCCCCTTGGATTTGGACTAACATCTACTGGAACAGCTAAATTGATCATTTTCTGTTGGCTCCAATGCAATCAGCTGCTCTTAGATATATGCAATTGGTTGCTATTAGATCCTATCCGTGCACTCGTGCTTATCCTCCTTATGATAGCATCTCAAAATGTGTTTGATGCAAGTATAGTCTGACGTTATTTCATCTGCTATCTTTCATTTACTCACTGCAATATGGATTTTTCCGTTGTTTCCTAATCAAAATTAACTATCCTAATGAAATAAAAGTTCACAGGACAGCTTAAATTCATTCAAAGAAATTCTGCGAGTTATGTTTCAGTTAATTGTGTCAACCGCACATCAGATCTACTGTTACTAACACGAATGCATAATCCTAATATATCTATTACATGAAATTTTAAATTGATCATCACTGAGAGATAATTCAAGACATATTGTACAGACAAAAACAGAAATAACTACTCCTGATTGCATAAATCAAAGAAAGATGTTGTAAGATGTAAATAATATAAAGTTCTTTGTCAGAAAAAGGGATCTAATACATCGTTAACTATTTGTTGGTAGGAAGGAGATCGCGGATTAAACTCATAATATAGTGCAGCCTATACAACTTTAAGCAAATTTAAATTTTAACAGCCATCCTGTTGCTTCTCATATTCTTTCAGAGTACATATCCACTTGATTTGTATTTCATAACCTCAGGCTTCTACTAGAAATTGATGCGAACACTTAAAAGATAAAAAAAAACGATATCCTGATCATTTTAGTTCATTTTCAAATCGATCAGATCAAAACATCTAGCACGATTTTCACATTCCCAGACTAATCCGCAGAAAATTAGGAGCACAAAAGGCAAAAGATTTAGCGAGGAAAAAGAGAGAAAATCGAACTGGAAGAAGACGGGGATGTCCTCGTAGAATGGATCGCGGACGAGCGTGTCCATAACGTCGAACAGCAAAATGGGGAGCTTCCGGTTTTGCCGCGACCCAGAGACGCTACTTAAGGCGGTGGCTGAGCTTCCGGGGGCGGCCATGACCCGCGTTGCCTTCGGAATCGGGGCGATGGATGGAGGCCGGAAGACTACTACGGCCATTAAGCCGATACTTGAAACTCGTAAAGGGGATCTTTTTCTCTCCGTCGTTCATTTTTCATTAGACTGGAGGACTGGATTATAGGGATAAAAGTATATTTAAATGGCAAATTTCTAAAGGCCCCCCATCGGTTGACAATTTACTAATGGAGGTCCCGGATTTTTATTTCTAGAACCGTCTATTTATTAATCTCCTGTAGTAATTTTAAATATACCCATGCGATTAATTCTGGTGTGAAAAAAACAATTTTAATAATTTTAAAAACGACTCTACTCCCATTTAAATTTCAATTACAATTGTTTTAACAAAAATCAAGTTTTAATATTAGCTGGTTTGGCGATTATAAGAAAACTTTAAAAATCGTAGAGATACAGATTCACTTATCGAAATATAATTTATACGCACTCAAACATCGACCTCCAAAACATTCAACGCTGAGAGCCCTTGTTTATCACTATTGTTATGGAAAGGTTTAGTCTTCTCCCCCTACATAACTCATCTCACAAAAACTGATTTTCCTGCACAATTGAGATTAGAATTACCAGATACCATAAAGAAAGATGGTTCAGGAATATAACTATGGACAATAATGATGTACTCACCAATTCCTAAACAATACAAGTTCCATACATACAGTGTATGCCATTAACTGAAAAACCGGGTTGGCTTAACAACACAATAAAGAAGTTTAGGAACAGATACACACCCCCTTGTATTTTTTTTTTCTAGCTAGTCAATGATATAAACAAAATTTCTTTTAAGATGGTGCACTCCATTTCTAAATCACAACCTTGTTCTTAGGGAGCACATGATAGCAAGGGCCTATGCATTTGAATCCACCCATCCCACCAATTGCTAACACCTTGAGTAGATCTTTCAACTTGTCGGACCGATTTAATTGGATGCTTTGCTCCCAAAAAGCCCTTCTTTATCGCTACGCCAAATGTAGAAAAGAGTGGCTCCAACAGCAGAATGAGTATCAAGAAAGGTTGTGGTTGTTGTAACACCCATAAAATCGATTACACTATTTGATGGTTGATTCAAATATCATGTGATTAACAACCAGCAGTTTTTGGAGTGGGAACAATCATGTTGGGTAACTTCATAATTTATGTAGAGTTTAGTGTCGGCATGTTGCGCTGTCTAGCCAGTCCATCCAGGTGCATTTGGTGTCTGAGTCTCCTGCATGTTCAGCAGATCAAACTTCGGCAACAAAGTTAACGCGAAAATAATGACAAGAAAGCTAGTTAAGTGAACCTGCAGCATTTGCTGATAGATCCACTGAGCTCTTGGTTGCCCTTCAACAGCTTGGTGATCAAATTGACCCTACAGTGCAAACATTACTCCATGAGACATGCAAGAATCATGGTACAACAAGAGAGTGCATGCTGCTGAGTCTTCGAAAAGCAACAAGTGAAACAAATTGATCATTTCTGTTTTCGGACAAGGTGGAACACAGTTTTCATCGGCCAGGCATACAAACCTGGAACATCCCACCCAATGGTATCCTCGATTGATCATTGCCTTGATGTGTGTGGTTCAGTTGTGGTCCATAATGGCAGCCAAGTGAAAAATCACTTGGGCTCACCTCTGCCTGCATTATATTATCAATCTTATGATCAAGTACGTTCTTCAGTTCAAAAGCGTATGTCAGAATATACTAGATATTACGAAATGGATGGTTCTGGGCACAAAGCCTCCAAGAATTTAAGGTCGTCTTAGCTTTTCTAGAAACAGAATACCATATCTGTAACCAAAATCCTTAAATGTCAAGTTGTTCAGTGCCTCAATTATTGTACTACGGCACACTCATAGATGGTGTTTCATAGTTAATGTATGAATTTCAAAGTGATGTTAGCTTATGAGTTCCTGTTGTGATTTTGGCATTTACCAGCGCAGTCAAGCTTTCTTGTACATCGATATCTGCCACTGCATTCGAAGCAGAAGGAAAGGAAAGATTCATCCCACTATGATCTCGAGAAAGTAGGGTTTCTTGATCATCCTGTGCGTAATATAGACAGAAATGTTATATTTACAAAAGAAAACAACAGAAATGTCATATTTACAATACAGTGAAATGACAATATTTAGAAAAGTGAAAGTTGTTCACCTTATAACTCAGCTCCATTATCCTATTTAAATTAATATTAAAGAGTAAGGCAGTATACCTTTCTTTTGGGAGGCCGACCTCTCCGTTTCATTTGCGACAAAATTTGCACATTGCCAGCCCTAGAAGTTGCTACTTCTACCTCTTCAGTATCATCAATTGTCCTTGTTTCAGTGGGAACAATCTTAACATCTATGTTTCCAAGATTATTATCATTCGATAGAAACTTCTCGACCTCCTTTAGCAACTTTAGAGACAGATGGTATTTGTCACTGGATACCACACCATTATCTAAAAGTTGAAGGCAACATCTGGCCAAATTGTCATAGCGCTCCCATCGATTATTTCCAACCAACTCATCGCTCGGATAAGACACTGGATGCAATACCCTTATGTACTTTTTCCAGCGGTCAATTATGTAATGAGATGGAATCTCATATATCTGATGTAACTTAAGCACAGATAAAGCATGCCTACACAGAATGCCACTGGTTTGGAAAGAACCACAACAACATTGGACCTCAAGTTCATGTGCTTTGTAAATAACTTTAAAATCTCTGTAATCTGTGGGGTTACTGTCCTCCAAGAGAAGAGATTCCTTGATCCCATAAGTTGAAGTTGGGCCATCTTCACTGATCAATGAAACATTACAATATATTGTAGCCTTCAGCTCATCTTGGAACTGTTTGAATTTGTTGTAAGTATAAAGATCAACAAGTTGCCTCTCCATGTAAAATTTAGACACGAGATTTGGGTTTTTGTTAAATGACTCCAATTCAGCTTGAGCTTCCTTCTCATATTTGCTCTGTAATGCAACCTCATAAATGCTTAAAAATTGCTTTAAGGAAGTTTCAGGATACACAAATCCATCAAAAAATGAACTCAAGCATGTGTTGCGTTCACTACAAGTTAAACCTGCCCAAAATGTGCCTTTCAGATAGCTAGGTATCCAAGAATGTCTATTTTCATACAACCAATTTAGCCATTCATTGGCTTCAAGCCCAAAATCTTTAATCATTCTTTTCCAATCCTTTTCCAACTCATCAGTGGTGTACGAGTCATGGACTATCTTCTCTAGTGTCTTCTTTATGGAAGTGCAATTTTCTTGTTCTCTAAAGTGCATTGGAAACTTTTTCATCACTTGCCAAAGACAAAGACGATGATGAACTCCTGGAAAAGCCTTTGCCATTGCCTCCTTAATAGCTACACACTGGTCGGATATAAATGAATCTGGTTGTCTTGACATGCATGCCAACCATGCCTTAAATAACCACAAGTAGGTCTCAAATGTCTCATCTGACACCAAGCCACATCCAAGCAAAACTAACTGGCCATGATTGTTAACACCAAGAAATAGAACAAGAGGAACATCAAATTTGCATGTTAAGTAGGATGTATCAAGCAAAACCACATCCCCAAAAAACTTGTATGTTGCCCTTGATACAGCATCAACCCAAAACACATTCCTTAATCGTCCTTCCTCATCCAAATCCATGGAATAGAAGAAGTTTGCAAATCTCTTCTGCATGTGTGTAAAGAATTGGTAAATGGCAGAAGCATCACCATCATGAAGCATCAAATGCCCTCTTTCACCAGAGTTTCTTAGGTTTTTATCACCAAAAGACACATCTTCAACTAGTTTGAGAGAGGGCGATTGGAACCTCTTGAGTCTTCTTATCGGGATCTTCCCATTGTTCTCATCATGTCTTGGTGAAGAATAAGGAAATTTTTTCCTGCGCTTCTTCAACTCAACCTTCAAGGGGTCCATTGGATGGTTGTGTTCCAAAATAGCTTTCTTTACATGTAACAAACCATCAGCCCGCAACTTCAACAGGATTGTAGCTGGACAATTTGTTTTAGCTGTAGGCCTACACAAGTAGCTAGGATCATCAGTTCGCCCCTTGCCTCCTCTAGAACAAATAAATTCCACAGATTGGTACTGACCGAACTTGTTATAATTTGTTCTTTTTAAGCGTGCACTAAATCCCATTAGTCGTGCATATTGCCTGTAGAAATCCAAAGCATCCTCATAAGACTTAAATTTCATCCCAACCACAGGAGTCTTATCATCCTCCACATTTGCTATGTTATTCCCACAAACAGATTCATAATTGTCCAGTTTCTCATCCAATACACTGCCCATAAAAGATTCATCGCCCATCTCTTCCAACAGTGAAAAACCTGAAAACCTTCAACAACAACATCAAATGAAGTCCCAAAAAACAAACAAGAAGAAGCTTCAGTAATAAATAAAAAAGGAACCTGACACAAACCAACATGTGCAAATACTGAAACTGGACCTAAGTACACACGTAAACAAGAAAACATTACATTGCGACTGGTCTCGTACAGGGAGGACGAACATAAAGTGATTTACGAAGAACTGAAATGATGCAAAAGAAGTAGCAACTTTAAACAACTATCTTATGTACAACTCAACTGATCTGCTCCATTCTAGGATAAGGTACAACGCATGCTTGGAAATTTCTAAACTAGTTTGGTTTTGGAACAATGACTCGCTCCATTATGAATCAATCATATGGAAATACAAACGCTAGAGATCAGGCTGCGCACATCTGAGCACTGTGCCAGTGGTTCCAGAGCACGACGCCAGCGCACAGACCTTACTTGGTTACGATCCAAAGAACTCAATAACAAGCCAAAGGTTGTAGAGTTCTTCGGATTGGGACCGGCATAGGCCAATTCCGGCAGATCTATCGCCAGGCAGAAGAGGAAAGAAAAAACACGAGCAGCATCAGCTGAGATGATAAATAATAGCGCAAGAACGAGAAGAGTACTTGTCCGTCCTCCGGAGCCCCTCCCCAGTATCGCAGCTGCCTATCGCCGGGGTTGGTCCGCCCGGTGACGCTGCGGAGAAAAGACCGATGGCGAGGACGACGACATGACCCCGGGATTGAAACCATTTCAGGTCCGGATTTAGGTGGTTTTAGATCCATCAGACGTGCACTAATCTTGAAGTGGGACTGGGAGTTTGGGTGATGGATGGAATGTTTCCATTTTGCACCTGAAGTTTACCGTTTCACAAAATGCCTCTCCAAAGTTTAAAAATAAATTTCAGTTTGCCCAACGCTTTATAATTTATTTTGTGAATTCCGATTTTTGTATATAATTTTAATTTAAATGTACAATCTAAATAATTCTAATCGAATTTGAATTTACATCATTTTAAATTATAATTTAATTTTATTATTTATATTTTTGAACAATCAAAGTCAAATATTATTTATTTTTTAAATTCATTTAAATTTAAATTTAAATATTAATATTTTTCATATTATTCAAATTCATTTCCACCCCAGTACAGCTCAGCCTTATGGGTTCGGTTTAATGAAATGGGGCCCATAAGACTTCTCCGTGGAGCATAGAGATGCAACGAGCATTCCATGTGAGGTGTAGGACTTGTAGGGGCATCATAGTTATTGCGCTTAGTTTCATCTTCTGTAAAAAAGTAGAATCTGTCACCTTAACGGCTCTATACGGTCGGCCTCACGACCATCTGTGAAGAGATAAATTGAGAAACCTCAGGATTTATGGTAGGCAGTGGTATCAGTATTCTAAGTAACCATGATTTAAATTAATAAAAAAATTTGTAAAATCGATTTAAAAATTAATAAAATTATACAAGTTTTATGTAGAATCGATTTAAAAATTAATTAAATTATAAAAATTAGATACTTGATTTTTTTAAAAAATAATGATAGCTAACTCATATCACTGAAAACAGAGCCCAATTGACGATCCGAGATATTTGGGGAAAAGGTTATAAGATTTGGCAGTAACATAACAGAAAAGCATTATTATATAAAGATTTGAATTTCAGAATTTAAAATTTTAAAAGACTCTTAAAAACTATTTGATGGTATTAATGAGTAAATATGATGAAATTAAATCTTTTAATAAGTTTATATATTACAACAACAACAACAACAACAACCAAGCCTTATCCCACTAAGTGGGGTCGGCTATATGGATCCTTTTACGCCATTGAGCTCTATCTCCTATTATATCATCATTTATATTTAAATAAATTTTATCTTGTTTTATTGTTGCTAACCAAGTCTTTTTTGGTCTACCTCGTCCTCGTTTGATATGCGTATTTGTTATAGTTTCACACCGCCTAACTGGAGCATTTATCGGTCGTCTAAGTACATGTCCGTACCACCTTAAACGTGTCTCACGGAGTTTTCCCTCAATAGATGCAACTCCAACTTTCTCTCTAATGCTCTCATTTCTTATTCTGTCCATCTTCGTATGTCCACACATCCATCTTAACATCCTCATCTCCGCAACTCTCATCTTTTGCTCATGTGCTCGAGTCATAGCCCAACATTCAGCGCCATATAACATGGCAGGTCTAATTGCCGTTTTATAGAACTTTCCTTTAAGTTTTAGAGGCACTTTACGATCACATAAAACACCTGATGCTCTCCTCCACTTCAACCATCCTGTTTGTATTCTATGTAAGACATCTCTCTCAATCCCTCCATCGGCTTGCAAAAATGATCCTAAATATTTAAAACTCTCAGTTTCAGACAACTCATCATCTCCTATTTTAATACTTGTCTCACTACGTTCAATATTGCTAAACTTAAATTCCATATATTCTGTCTTTACTCTACTAAGCCTAAAACCTTTCTCTTCTAGTGTTTCTCGCCAAGATTCTAATTTAGCATTTACTCCCTCACGTGTCTCATCTACCAATACAATATCATCTGCAAACAACATGCACCATGGTACGGTATCTTGAATATGTCCAGTAAGTTCATCCATGATTAGTGTAAAAAGATAAGGACTTAGAGCTGACCCTTGATGTAACCCTATCTTTATTGGGAATGCTTCAGTTAATCCGCCTGAAGTCTTCACTCTAGTCGTTACTTCCTCATACATATCCTTAATTAGGTCAATATATACTACGCTAACACCCCTCTTTTCTAGAATTCTCCATATAATTTCCCTTGGGACTCTATCATAAGCTTTTTCTAAATCAACAAATATCATATGTAGATCTTGCTTTTGCTCCCGATACTTTTCAATTAGTTGCCTGAGAAGATGTATAGCTTCTATTGTCGACCTACCAGGCATAAACCCAAATTGATTTTCGGTGACCATAGTCTCTTTCCTTAATCGTTTTTCTATTACTCTTTCCCAAAGTTTCATGGTATGACTCATTAATTTAATGCCCCTATAATTTGCACAATTTTGTACGTCCCCCTTATTCTTATATAAGGGAATTAGAGTACTTACTCTCCATTGATCTGGCATTTTCTTTGTTTTTAATATCATGTTAAATAATTTTGTAAGCCATTCAATACCTTGTTTCCCTAAGCACTTCCATACCTCTATCGGGATATCATCTGGTCCAACGGCTTTTCCATTTTTCATTCCGTTTAAAGCTTGTTCTACTTCTGAAATTTGAATTCTACGGTAAAAATTTAAATTTCTATACTCATTTGACCTGCTTAAATTACCTAAGTTAAGTTGATCACCTACACCTTCATTAAAAAGTTGATGAAAATACCTCTTCCACCGCTCTTTTATTTCTCCATCATTTACTAATACCCTATTGCATTCATCTTTAATACATCTTATTTGGCTAATATCTTTTGTCTTCCTCTCTCTCACTTTAGCTATTTTATAAATGTCTTTTTCTCCTTCTTTTGTATCCAATTTTTGATATAACTGCTCAAAAGTTGTATTTTTAGCTTCATTCACTGCTTTTTTAGCCTCTTTCTTAGCTAATGTATATTTTTTTAAATTTTCTTCATTCTTACAAATATATAATTTCTTATAGGCTATTCGTTTTTCCTTCACTTTTTCTTGTACTTTCTCATTCCACCACCAAGATTCTTTACTTGGTGGTACATGCCCCTTTGACTCGCCGAGTATACTCTTGGCTATTATTTTCAGCTTTGATACCATTTTATCCCATGTCGTAGTAGGGTCACCGTATACTTCACCTAATACTTGTCCTTCTACCTTCTCCTTAAATATGTTTTGTTTCTCATCCTTCAACTTCCACCACTTAATTCTAGGAGTAGTGGATATTTTCTTTTTATGGATATTATGCTTAAGACGTATATCCAATACTACTAACCTATGTTGGGTAGTTAAACTTTCTCCAGGAATGACCTTACAATCTTTACAAATCTTTCTATCCCTCTTCCTAACCATAAGAAAGTCAATTTGCGATTTATTATTCCCGCTTTTAAATGTGATCAAGTGTTCTTCTCTTTTCTTAAAAAACGTATTAGCTAGTATAAGATCATATGCTATCGCAAAATCCAGTATAGTTTTACCTTCCTCATTTCTTGTTCCAAACCCATAATCCCCATGCACCCTCTCATATTCCTCATTTTTCACTCCAACATGTCCATTTAGATCACCTCCTATTAAAACCATTTCATTTGATGGAATATTTTGTAATACTTCATCTAGGTCATCCCAAAACCTTGATTTAGTATTTTCATCTAATCCTGCTTGAGGTGCATATACACTAATTACATTTATAGTGTCTTTCTCCACTACTATTTTGAGAGCTATAATTCTATCCCCCTTTCTATTTACTCCTACAACTTCATCCTTTAACGAACTATCTACAATAATACCAACTCCATTTCTTGTTTTACTCTTCCCTGTGTACCATAACTTATAACCCGAGTTCTCTATTAACTTTGCCTTTTCGCCTACCCATTTTGTCTCTTGTACACACAAAATACTAATTCTTCTCCTAATCATCGTATCTACTACCTCCATTGTTTTACCAGTAAGGGTTCCTATATTCCATGTTCCAAATCTTAGACTATTAATTTTCCTATAATTTTTATTCTTACCCAACCTATGGTGTGAGAACTTTTGCTCATTTAACACTACACCCAAGTTCTCATGGAGATGTAGCGGTCCTTGCCGAGACGTTACAGTCGGACCCTGCAACGCGTTCCTTCCGGGGAACATCCTAGCATTAGCACAATAGTTTAATGGATCCATTCATGAGTGTTTGCCTTAGTTTAACGCTGGCTGGCAACCTAACGCAACCCTCCTCCTTTATCCGGGCTTGGGACCGGCAATGATAAGGTAAACTTATCACAGGCGGAGTTAATAAGTTTATATCAAATTATTTATGAAAATTTTTAAATTTATAATTTTTAATTCAAGCCAAGGAATTCTGATTTAATTTAATAAATTTTGACACCTCAAAAATACTAAATCAAATTAATTACACTTTATGTGAATTTTGTAATCTTAATAGAGAACTTTGAGTTTTTAAAATTAACATGATTTTAAAATATTTTAAGAATTAGCATACAGACACCTTATCCCCGCAGCCAGGGACAACACTCCACACATGCCACACAACCAACCCTGCTAAAGTAACGAACATCTGTACCGAAGACATCTCACAGAACCAGGTAGGCATACCAGCCCCTAACCCACCTCCCAGTTAGGGCAAAGGCAGGACCAACACACCAGACCAACTCCTGCAGACCCACCGGATACCTCACAACTAACAGGGAAGTAGTCTTGTCCACATATTGGGAGCATGAAAATTTTAACAGTTAATGGATAAATTATAAGCAATCAACTATTGATCACAAATTAAACTCAATTATTTTGGAAAGAACTCGAGCACGTAGATTTAACTTTCAATAACATCTAAAAGGTACCTCTAACTTTTTTTTTTATTTATCAAATGACGGGTTTATTTTCTAAAATACTTTCCCCTTAAAAAAACTGATAATAAATTTAAAAAAAAATAACTCAAAACTCGATTGATTGTCACCACGACTGTCACGGTGATTTTACCTCGGACTAGTAGAAGAGCTACCAGGTAGTCTCAACCAACGGCCACGACGACTAACAGAGGTTGTCCACTTGTCGGTCGAAGTCATACTTGATTTTACCGTTGTCGATATGATTTTTTTAGTCGTGTAAACTAGAGATCTTGTGTTAAACTTTGTTTAGTAGTCAACATTTTAAAATTATTTTTTATCAGAATAAATTAATTTATAATATATTATAAGTAAAAATTAATTCATGAATGGTTGATTAATTAAAAAAATATTTTATGATTGCACCCTAACTCTGAGACAAATGAAGTTCACTGAGATTTGAAGGAGGAGAAGATAGTGCCCTCGGGGCATAGTGAGCAGAGTTGTTTAAATGGACAAGAGTTTAATCTTGTCGAAGTCGAAGTAATATCCTCTTCTGTTATGATCAATTGTAATTTCCTGATTTACCTCTTTACAGATGATTATAAGACCGATCGTGTGACACCGCTGAAATAACGAATTTCATCTTTATCTCAACGAAAGAGGAGAAGATATTGCCACTTGTGTCGTTAAATCTCATAGCTAGCACTTCTTTTTGGTTAGTTTCGCATTAATGCCTCGTATACAAATAATTTGGATGGAAATTATCAAATATATATGCAGTTGGATTTCTCGATTGATAATTATGGGGGAAAAATTCTTGTTCATAAGACATATTAGAGATTCACTCTTCAGATCCAATGAGAACGTTTTCGAAGAAGATAAATACATCAATAAATGTTGAAATAATGGAAGTTTGGCGATCCACCGATTAAATTAAATGATATATATATATAATAAATGTTGAAATAATAAAAGTTTGGCGATCCACCGATTAAATTCAATGATATATATTAAAATAATAGAAGTTTGGCAATCTACGGACTAAATTAAATGCTATATATATAGATATGATAAATTAAATGCTATATATATAGATATGATATTGATATGCTGTGTGTTTTCTCGTGCTCGCAGCATCTGTAATTGAGTACGTGTCAGGATGAGTCAGAGTATTCGAAAGTAATTTGGATGCCCTGTCCATTCAGTCATTAAAATTGATTTATGAGCAATTATAAATTATATGAAAAATGTAGCATGAAACTCAACACACTTTATGCAATGAGTTCCACATCCATGCTGTGAGGTCCATATTTTTCATATAGTGTATCATTTTTCTTAATTTATTGTGTACCTGTGTGCGCAACGTTGGTGACTGAGTGCACGTAACGTTCGTGATTGGGTGTGGTCTGAGTGAGTCGGAGTCATCTGAAAGTGATCTGGACGTCCCACCCACTCAGTCACGAACGTATATTGCACACGGGAAGACGGGTAACATAACGAAACGATATTTTTTATATATAGAAAAATACACTTATCAACGTCAAAACATATTGTTATTTGCAAGTTACACTCTTAGAATTTGATGTAATGGTATGAGATAAGGCGTATTCCCAAGTGAGTCACCACACTAAAAGTCATTAGGTTTTTTGAATTTATTTAATGGATAAAATATGAGATCGGATTGTTGATCATCCCTCTCGAAATTAATAAACTAGTAGAACTGAATATCTGACTTTTATATGCAAGTTACGCTTGCAAATTTTGACCATCCTTCTTTGCCTTCACTTTTTCAATGCGTGACTCCGTACGTCCACACCAAGAAGTTCCATCACAATTATTGTGCTGCGTTTGCTTGGATGGGTAAGCGTTAACTAGAAGAAGAAGAATAGACTTTTCTTTTCCTTCACTAAGAAGAAGACACAACCATGACAACGATGACGACCAAGAAGAGTATGCTTTTCTTTTCCTTCCTTCAGAGAATTCTTATTTTTTTAATTTTGTTTTCTATCTAAAACTTCTAGTCCTATGTGGTGCTCGCCACTTTACGCTATCGCACACCAACCTCCCTTTGTTTTTCGAAATAGGACCGACCTCGTAGCCTAGCCAGCTTCATAGTCCTTGCCTAAAAAACGAAGGATACAATTGTAATTTTAACTTTTTATATTGATTTTTTAATTTTAATTTGATTTCAAATAAATTAAAGCAATTCCTTTCAAATTTACTTGTGTGGGAGCCCTTTGTTCCCTCCCAAACTCCCGATAAAATTCATTATGGCTCCTTGAGTTCTATACCAATTTACGGAAACCCTTTCGTTATTTTGGGGTAAATAGCCCTTAGATTTTCGTCTTTCTATCTAAACGACCGATGGCGGTGGTGGTGGAATGGTAGTGTAGGTGTTGCTTTCGTAGAGTTTTATTAGTTGAGATGAAAACTAATAATGGTCATGGGGTTTCATTTAATTCCCATTTTGAATTTGCCATTTGTGATAGATCATCATCAAGAAACAACCTAACACCAAAATTACTCACGTGAAACCTCTAAAATAACTAAAACTTAATGAAAAGTACCCTTTTTCTATTACCAAATTTGTTAATCATGGACCTTTCAATTTTTTGTTAGATGGTAAATATGAGATTATGCTAAAATGATAGGATTAAATTTTTTACTTAAATTCAAATGAAAAATCTAGGCTAACTAGTTATTGATTTTTTGCCTCTTCTATTTTTTATTAGAATTACCATTATTTTAATTTCAAAATAAATTATTCCTTATAATTTATATTTTAAGGAAATAAAAGGTAGACATATATTTAAAGTAATGGATATTAATATTTTAAAATTAAATTTAGTTTTGTTGGTTTAGTTTCTAGCCAATTACATTTACTTCATTTAAATATTTTTTGAAAAAAAATATCTTTTAAAATACAGAAATATGAGTAAAAGTGGTAAATATCTATTTCATTTAATTGATATTTTAGAAAAAGAAAGAAAGAAAGGAAGCCAACCGACACGTGTCCTTCCTTTACGTGCTGATCACGTGATCTGGGTGTTTATTTACGGTTAATCTCCACCACATGAGCGTGAACCAATCACACTCCTTTTTTCCTTCCCTTTCCCAACGGACGGAAACAAGATGACGGAAATCGATCCTTCGCTAGCGAAGCCCCGCCCTGGCGCCGCCTCCCTCAAGCTCCCGTGGAAGACGCGGATCTCCGTCGCTGCCCTTTCCGCCGTCACCGATTTCTGCCGCCGCTCCAACGGCTCCCTCAACCGCTCCCTCCTCTCCTTACTCGACGCCCGCACTCCGGCCTCCGCGACCCCCGTCCGAGGCGTCCGCACCGCCGACGTCACCGTCGACCCCTCCCGCAACCTCTGGTTCCGCCTCTTCGTCCCTAGCTCCGGCGAGTCCCTTCCCGTCATCGTCTTCTTCCATGGCGGCGGCTTCGCCTTTCTCTCCCCTGACTCCCGTATATACGACGCCGTCTGCCGCCGGATCTGCCGTAAGACCCAAGCCCTGGTGCTGTCCGTTAACTACCGTCGTTCCCCGGAGCACCGCTACCCGGCGCCGTACGAGGACGGGGCGGACGTCCTTCGATTCCTAGACAGGAATGGGCTGGCGACCGCTGACGCTGCTGCCGCGGGACTGGCGGATCTCTCCAGCTGCTTCCTGGCGGGCGACTCCGCGGGAGCGAACATCTCGCACCACGTCGGGCGGCAGTGGGCGGCGGGCGCCTGGGAGCGAATACGTTTGGCGGGGATGGTGCTGATCCAGCCGTTCTTCGGCGGGGAGGAGCGAACGGAGGCGGAGCTACGGTTGTCGAAAGCTCCGGTGGTGTCGGTGGAGCGGACGGACTGGATGTGGCTGGCGTTCCTGCCGGAGGGGGCGGACAGGGACCACGAGGCGGCGAACCCGTTCGGGCCGAGGGCGAAGGGGGAGCTGGAGGCGGCACTGCCGGAGGCGCTGGTGGTGGTGGGGGGATTCGACCCGCTACAGGACTGGCAGCGGAGGTACTACGAGGGCCTGCGGGCTAGGGGGAGGGCAGCGCGGCTGGTGGAGTACCCGGAGGCCATCCACGCCTTCTACGCCTTCCCGGAGATCAAGGAGTCGGCGGTCATCCTGGACGAAATCAAAGGCTTCATCGACGGCCTTCGAGTTCAATCCACCACCGAACAGAAGCATGGAGACGCCGGCGATGAAAATGAATAATAGCAGGCAGATAAATTTGTTTGCCCTAATTTAATAATTTCCAATATTTCAAATCCAGTTTCGTATTAAAGACAATAAAATAATATGCTCCGTATATGAAAAAGCACGTGCAAATCAAATGGTGCATTCGGGTTGCCCCAGCTCACAAGAGCGATGTGCGCAATGCATCTGTCACCCCATTAATTGCTTGCTTTGTTCCTATCCAAACAGGTCGTGTGCCAACTGCCAACACAAAAGAATGGGAACCTTTAATTGAAGACGCATTGGTGTATTTATTACCTTGTTCATGACTGGCAAGCAGGGTCAGCTAGCTAACTAATTGGAGTTCAACCATGCTGTTTTTCACTCTTGGTGTGATCCTTTTCGCCTCATTGCAGAAGCGTGTAGATGTGTATTTTTCTTGCCATGCTGCAGAACTCACTGCAAGTGGTGATGGTTACTTGAAGTACAAATTAAACAAATCTGTTTCTTGTAAGTTTCTGTTGTATGTAGAAAGGTTCAAGTCCTCAAGTGAAGCTTAAGCATTGAGTTTCTAAAGGTGACCTTAAGCATGACTTTTCTTGCTGCTCACCGCTAATCATCGGATGATAATGAAGCTCCGATTCCACATCCATAGATGTTCTCAAAGAGCTCTTCTCTAGCTGAAATCCAAATAGTCTCCTAGCTTAAATCCAAATAGTCTGAACTAGTTTCCTGCTTTTTGTTTTCTTTCTCAGCTATTTCCACCGAGGAATGTAATGTTTTGTCATAATTGGCCGGCATGTGGCACTGTCAATTGTTGATGATTGTCTATGGTCCAGATTAGATGCAGATGAGAACAGTGATGATGATGGCATGGATGGCGTATACAGCTCTTGTCCTTTCTGCAACCGATATATTGATAAAGATTGGGCACTCTCACGAGGGGGTGCTTGCAAGAAACCTAAAACAAGGAACAAGACGATACTATCAGAAGTCAAAGCAGCTAAATTTTGTCTCTTGGAAACTCAAACAAGTAATTGTCTCGACCAGTGCATTATCAGTGGATCATTATAAAAACTTTCCAATCATTTTTATAATCCATACACTAGTACCGCCAAAGAATGGCTAGGATTGGAAACCATGAAATTCTTCTGAATATTTCCTGTTAAAAAAATAATGTGAAAAAAGCAGGATTTCATATGTTTACCAACACCTTTAAGTTTCTTCATTAGTGAACTATTTCTATTTCATACACAACAATTTCAAGCTGTCAATTTTTCACCATCAAAAACATTTCATATAGCAATGATAAAATAGAATAAAATGGAGGATCCTGATGGATCATCTAGTGGGATAATACTTGATTGTAGTTATTATAAAACTATTTCATGTAGCTTGTTGCAAATAATAGCGTGATTGAAATCAATTCTCTTTGAATATATGCAACAAACTAAATGAACTTGAGATGATGTTAAGGGATGACATACTTGCAATTTTAGATACTACTTGAACCCAAATGGATTATCTATTTGCTATTGAAATTCAATTAACATAATAGTAAAATTGTTGCTGTGTGACTTAGAGGTCACGAGTTCGAGTCTTAAAAACCACCTCTTTCATAATAAGATAAAATTGCGTACAATAAAACCTTGCTCAAGACCCACATTGGTAGGAGCTTTGTGCCCTTTATCGAAATCAAATTAGATACTTGCATTGGATATTATTCTACCATCCGAGTGATACCCTAAAATGATGAACGGGGTACCAAGCTCATAGTCCATAGGTACCTGCAATTTGAAGTAAATCTGAATCCAATCCAAAGTCGATATATAATTACCTGAACCTGCAGGCACCTGAACCTTATTGAATGGATTGGTATCAGTAAATATCCATCCATTGATGAAACATAAAACACTAGTAAAGAAAACCTTTCAGGACATGGCAGCTTGTGACGAGATGGCATAATCAAACTTAACAGAAGCAGATGAAAACACTCCCTTCTTATGTCTCACCGGTTACTATAGGTCCAAATGACATAACTAATGATATCTCTTGCGTAAACTACTTTAAGAGAATAGGATCAAGACAAAACAAACACATAGGATATCAAATATGTATAGAGTGACATGTAGATAAAAAGGTCAGGACCATTATACCAAATATCAAAGCAGAATCTGTTCTTATAGCAGGTAAAACAGATGTTCTTGTCTGTTTGTTGTTTTTCTGCAGTGATTGAGGGGTTGTTGGATTAGCTGCCACAAGTGTCTCTAATTCCCATGTCATACCAAACAATTCATTCAAATAGCTTACCTGAATTTGAATGTGTACTACCCTGCACAGAAGCTTTGATGGAAGATTGAACAAGGGCATCTTCTGGTTAAGCTCCTGATTCATTGATGCTTCAAGCTGCAATACAGAAGGAAAAGAAATCAAACACAGTTATAAGCATCTACCTCAAATCATTCTACCAAATGGGAAATAAATCAATATAGCTGCTTTAATATAATTATCTCATAAACGAAAATCATCAAGAAAAAAAGGTTTCACTACATGCATAATGGAATTACAGATCAACTTGTTCAAAAGAACAAAGATGACATAACTAGCATCTGATGTGCAGTAAATCATTCAAACATGCACTATTTGAAATGATCAACATTGTAGTATCCTGCTGATGGAATATGAAACTTTTTCAGAAAAAAATAATTAAATGTGTGAGAAAATTGGGCTAGCTTTACTGAAAAAAAACTAGCTAGACAAACAAAGAGATTTAAAATCTTTCAAGTACCTGTTCCATATGACCCTGAGGAAAGTAATAAACTCTTTTTCCTACACAAGGCAGAGCAACCATAGGCCCAGCACATGCTTTCCATAGCTCAGTGTACAATACATCTTGAAAGCAACCTATACACAGAAACTCTATAACCAACTGAGGACATAAATCAAGGAATATGATGGTTGATGGTAGTACACAAGGAATTTCTAACCTAACTCACTCTGAAGCATTACAAACAAGCAATCAAAAAGTATCCTTACTGAAGGACATGTCTAGAAAACAGATGAACAATCTCATTTTGATGCATATATTAAATGTTGGAAATTGGGTTACATAACCAATAAACAAATAGAGACATTGATGGCTATTTTATGGGTAGACCATTGTAACCCAATTTCTTGAGTGAATGACAAATTAATATCCAAGACTATTCGAATTACAAAGGGTTGATGTAATTAAATCAGACAAAGATATGGACTTGAATATGAGTGAGGTTCATGGATGTTACGCGGCTCTTGCTGTAACAGAAAAAACTGGCACCGCTTATTCCACAAAAAGAGGAACTTGAATTAGCCCTCAAGCTGTGAACCATTTTCACTCGTTAAGTAACAAAGTTCGATATCTGTATGTTAGCCAAGATCGATCACTTTTAACAACTGATTTTCGAGATGCAAGGTTGCTTGGTATAGAACTGCGAACTAAGTTCGCATGAACAACCAATCATAGACCTGCTATAATGATTTAATTAATTATGGCAATTGTAGAAAAGGAAGCCAAAGAAACCAAGAGGACGAAGAAAGTAAGGCCATATACACGAATAAGTTTTAAATATTGAAGAAGACAATCGGGTTACTGTTACGAGAAACAGTTACTAAATATATTAGAAGGGCTATGAAAGAGTTACCTGAGGATGACCGACTTGGAGGCATCAAAGACATGAGAATAGACTGAAATTTATCAATTGACTGTTAAATTTTCTATATTTCCATTACGATAGGATCATTACACAACTCTCAAAATATTTCACAGTTGTGTCAATTTTAAAAACACAACTATCTAAGAGTATAGTTTCACTCAAGATGAAATAAAAATTAGAATGAATTTAATTTGAAGTATTTTTTTGAGATGCCTAAAGTCATCAATGAATTTTGATCAAAATTTATTGATGATCTAAACCTCATAATTACTTTAAACCAGTTCATTTCTCTCTTAGAAGTCTCTTGAGTGATAATAATGTCCTCAAACTTGCATTCCACAATCTAAATTAGGAGTTGTGAATTTTTAAAATCTTCACAATTCTGAAATAATTTGACATAAGCTCGTTAAAGGGCATAGATATATCATATTTACCCACCAACACCAAAGGAATATTCTTAAGACTCTTTTGGTTAGACCATATCAAGATTTTAAAATTCTAAACTTTCTAAGGTCATTAACAAATTTTGAGGAGTGTCTTAAGTGTCACCATACCCTTAGACATGAATTTCATATTCTAAATTGAGATATGTAGATTTTTTAAAACTCCACGACCTTAAGACAATTTGACATTAATTCATTAAAAGACTTAGGTCTTTCATACTTACTTACCAATTCTATCAAAGGGGTTTTAGGATTGCTTGATTTATACCATATTATGATTTTAAAATTCTGATATTGTAAAACTATCAGTGAGTTTTGAAATTCTAGCTCATACAATGTCAAGGGTTCTTAGGACTCTTAGTTCATATCATATTATATTAAACGAGGAGAGTCCTAAAAACTCTTTGATGATATTGGTAAATAAGTATTACAAGTCTAGGCCCTTTAATGAATTTATCTCAAATTATTTTAAAATTATAAAAATTATAAAAATTCACATCTCTCAACTATGCCATGAAATCCAAGTTATGAAGGTATGATTATACTCAAAAGACTCTTAGAAGTGTAATGATCTTTGTTTGAAATGAATCTAAAATTTTTAAGACTATCAATGAGTTTTTAGCTAAAACTCACTCATCACCTTCAATGTCTAGAATTTTAAAATCTTAATATGGTCTGAATCAAATGACTCCTAAAAACTCAGTTGTGCATTGATGAATAAGTACGACAGAACTAAGTCTTTTAATAAACTTATGTCAAATTGTCTTAAGATTGTAAAGATTTTAAAATTTCATAATTCTCTTCTGCATAAGGTGAAATTTGCCACCCAACGACTCACACGGTCGACCCTCTAACCATCTACGAGGAGGTAAATCGAGAAATTATAGTTGGTCATGACGGAGGAGGATATTGCTCAACTTCGTCGAGATTCAAACCCTTGTCCTCTTCTGCAAGTCTGCTCCGTTGTAACCAACTTAGCTATGCCTCGGAGGCAAAAAAAAAAAAAAATTCATAATTCTTCTGCAAAAAAGCAGAAGAATTATGATTTTTTTTTTTTTGCCTCCGAGGCATAGCTACAATGACATCGGTAAAAAAAAATTCATAATTCTCAATCCAAGCCTAGGAATCCAGATTTGATAGCATGATTATACTTAGGAAGCTCCTATAAGTATAATGAATTTGATTTGAAATAATTTTGAGATTTCTAAAATTATTAATAAGTTTTGACACCTCAAAAATACTAAATCAAATTAATTACACTTCTTATATTATTCTGAGTGAAATTATGTTTGTAGATATGAATTTTATAATCTTAATAGAGAACTTTGAATTTTTAAATTAAAATTGACATGACTTTAAAATATTTTAAGAATTATATAATGGTCTTGTCCACATATTGGGAGCATGGAATTTTTACAGTTAATTGATAAATTATAAGCAATCAATTATTGATCACAAATCAAACCAAATTATTTTAGAAATCAACTTATGAACTCGAGCACAGTGAATCACTATAGATTTAATTTTCAAAAACATCTAAAAGGTACCTCTAACTTTTTTTTATTTATCAAATGATGGGTTTATTTTCTAAAATACTTTTTCCTTTTAAAAAATTGATAATAATTTTTTTTTTTTAAAATAACTCAAAACTCAATTGATTGCCACCACGACTGTCACTATGATTTTACCTCCGACTAGTAGAAGGGCTACAAGGTAGTCTCAATCAATGACCACAACAACTAGAAGAGGCTGTCGGTCGAAGTCATACTTGATTTTACCGCTGTCGATTATGATCGCTTAGGCTGCGTTTGGTTTCAGAGACAGGGACACAAATACAGAGACAGAAATAGGATTTCTGTCTCCGCCCCGTTTGATTTTGAGAGACAGAGACAGAAATAAGATTTTTGTCTCCGTCTCAGACAGAATTTCTGTCAACTATCAAACTGGGGACACTGAAATGGAGACGAAGACAGAATTTCTACTCATCTCCGCTTCCGGCACCATCACGCCGCCGTCCGATCACCGCCGGCCGTCGGGCCGGGCGCGTTGGACACACAGTTCGCCGGCGCTCCGGTCGGTGCCGGATTCCGACCGGATTGTGGCGGAAATCCGACCGGAATCCAACCAAAAACAGAGCCCTGCGCGCCTCAGCCACTGTCTCTGTATTACCAAAATCAAACACGATACAGAGACCATTGTAAATGCGTCCCTATCTCCACTGTCTCTGTATTTCTGTCTCTGTATTTCTGTATTTCTTAAACCAAACGCAGCCTTAGCCATGTAAACAAGAGGTCTTGTGTTAAATAACTAATTTGATTCGTAGTCAACATTTTAAAATTATCTTCCATCGAAATAAATTAATCTATAATCTATCATAATTAAAAATCAATCTGTGAATAATTAATTAATTAAGAAAAATATTTTACGATTGCACTGTAACTCTTAGATAAATGAAGTCCACTGAGATTTGAAGGAGAAGGAGAAGATATTGCCACATGTGCCATTAATTAAATCTCATAGCTAGCACTTCTTTTTGGTTAGTTTCGCGCGCATTAATGCCTCGTAAACAAATAATTTGGATGGAAATTATCAAATATATATGCAGTTGGATTTCTCGATTGATAAATATGGGGAAAAAATCTTGTTTATAAGAAATATTAGAGATTGATCACAAAATTCACTCTTCAGATTCAATGAGAACGTTTTCTTCTTCTTTTTTTTTTTTAAGGAGAAGATAAATACATCAGTAAATGACATCAATAAATGTTGAAATAAAAAAAGTTTGGCGATCTACCGACTAAATTAAATGCTATATTTATATATATATAATAAATGTTCAAATAATAGAAGTTTGGCGATCCACCGACTCAATTAAATGATATATATTGAAATAATAGAAGTTTGCAGAAGAGTGCGGGCCAGGATGAGTGGAGTGCTCGAACTTAATTTGGACGTTTCATCCAGTCAATCATCAATATTGATTTATTATGTGCCTTCCCGTGTGTGTAACGTCGATGACTGAGTGCGCGTAATGTTCGTGATTGGGTACGGTCGGAGTGAGTCGGAGGCATCCGAAAGTGATCTGGACGTCCCGCCTACTTAGTCGGAAACGTATATCACACATGGGAAGATGTGCATGTAATATAACGAGACTATATATATAGAAAAATACACTGATCAACATCAAATTATATTGTTATTTGCAACTTTGATGCAATGGTATGAGATATGACATATTTCCAAGAAATCATAGTTTAATTCTCACATAAGACATATCTATCATGATTGAATTACTGGTGATATTGAGTCACCACCCTAAGAGTCATTAGGTTTTTTGAATTTATTTGACGGATAAAATATGAGATGGGATTGTTGATCATGATCTCTTCTCGAAATTAATCAACTAGTAGAACTGAATATCTGACTTTTATAAGCAAGTTACGCTTGCTAATTTTGACCATCCTTCTTTGCCTTCACTTTTTCAATGCGTGACTCCGTACGTCCACACCAAGAAGTTCCATCAGAATGATTGTGCTGCGTTTAATTGGATGGGTAAGCGTTAACTAAGTAGAAGAAGAAGAAGAAGAATAGGCTTTTCTTTTCACTAAGAAGAAGACATGACGACGACGATGACGACTAAGAAGAGTAGGCTTTTCTTTTCTTTCCTTCAGAGAATTTTTTTTTTTTATTTTATTTTTCTATCTAAAACTTCTAGTCCCATGTGGTGCTCGTCACTTTACGCGATCTTTTTCAAAATAGGACCGACCTCGTAGCCTAACTAGTTTCATAGTCCTTGCCGAAAAAAAAGAAGGATACAATTGTAATTTTAACTTTTTATATTGATTTTTTAATTTTAATTTGATTTCAAATAAATTAAAGCAATTCATTTCAAATTTACTTGTGTGGGAGCCCTTTTTTCCCTCCCAAGCTCCCGATAAAACTCATTATGGCTCCTCGAGTTCTATACCAATTTACGGAAACCCTTTCGTTATTTTGAGGTAAATAGCCCTTAGAATTTCGTCTTTCTATCTAAACGACCAATGGCGGTGGTGGTGGAATGGTAGTGTAGGTGTTGCTTTAGTAGAGTTTTATTAGTTGAGATGAAAACTAATAATGGTCATGGGGTTTCATTTAATTCCCATTTTGAATTTGCCATTTGTGATAGAGCATCATCAAGAATACCCTTTTTTCTATTACCAAATTTGTTAATCATGGACCTTTCAAATTTTTGTTAGATAGTAAATATGAGATTATGCTAAAATGATAGGATTAAATTTTTTACTTAAATTCAAATGAAAAATCTAGGCTACCTAGTTATTGATTTTTGCCTCTTCTATTTTTATTAGAATGAAATACCATTATTTTAATTTCAAAATAAATTATTCCTTATAATTTATTTTTTAAGGAAAATAAAAGGTAGACATATATCTAAAGTAATTGATATTAATATTTTAAAATTAAATTTAGGTTTGTTGGTTTAGTTTCTAGCCAATTACATTTACTTCTTTTAAATATTTAATTATATGAAAAAAAAAATTATCTTTTAAAATACAGAAATATGAGTAAAAGTGGTAAATATCTATTTCATTTAATTGATATTTTATAAAAGAGAAAGAAACGAAGCCAACCGACAGGTTCCTCCACGTACTGATCACGTGATCTGGATGTTTATTTACCGTTAATCTCCAACACATGAGCGTGAAACCAATCACACTCCTTTTTTCCTATCCTTTCCAAACGGACGGAAACCGCGCGCCAAGATGACGGAAACCGAGCCTTCGCAAGCGAAGCCCCGCCCTGGCGCCGCCTCCCTCAAGCTCCCGTGGAAGACGCGGATCTTCATCGCTGTCCTTTCCGCCATCATGGATTTCTGCCGCCGCTCCAACGGCTCCCTCAACCGCTCCCTCTGCTCCTTACTCGACTTCCGCTCTCCGGCCTCCGCGACCCCCGTCCGAGGCGTCCGCACCGCCGACGTCGCCGTCGACCCCTCCCGTAACCTCTGGTTCCGCCTCTTCGTCCCTATCTCCGGCGAGTCCCTTCCCGTCATCGTCTTCTTCCATGGCGGCGGCTTCGCCTTTCTCTCCGCTGACTCCAGTGTATACGACGCCGTCTGCCGCCGGATCTGCCGTAAGACCCAAGCCCTGGTGCTATCCGTTAACTACCGTCGTTCCCCGGAGCACCGCTACCCGGCGCCGTACGAGGACGGGGCGGACGTCCTTCGATTCCTAGATAGCAATGGGCTGGCGACCGCTGACGCTGCTGCCGCGGGACTGGCGGATCTCTCCAGCTGCTTCCTGGCGGGCGACTCCGCAGGTGCGAACATCTCGCACCACGTCGGGCGGCTGTGGGCGGCGGGCGCCTGGGAGCGAATACGTTTGGCGGGGATGGTGCTGATCCAGCCGTTCTTCAGCGGGGAGGAGCGGACGGAGGCGGAGCTACGGTTGTCGAAAGCTCCGGTGGTGTCGATGGACCGGACGGACTGGATGTGGCTGGCGTTCCTGCCGGAGGGGGCGGACAGGGACCACGAGGCGGCGAACCCGTTCGGACCGAGGGCGGAGGGGGAACTGGAGGCGGCACTGCCGGAGGTTATGGTGGTGGTGGGGGGATTCGACCCGCTACAGGACCGGCAGCGGAGGTACTACGAGGGCCTGCGGGCTAGGGGGAGGGCAGCGCGGCTGGTGGAGTACCCGGAGGCCATTCACGCCTTCTACGCCTTCCCGGAGATCAAGGAGTCGGCGGCCGTCCTGGACGAAATCAAAGGCTTCATCGACGGCCTTCGAGTTCAATCCACCGTCGAAAAGAAACATGGAGACGCCGGCGATGAAAATGAATAATAGCAGGCAGATAAATTTGTTTGTCCTAATTTAATAATTTCCAGTTCAACCTTCATATATTTGAATGGAAAAAAGGAACATTCAGTTCACCGGTGCTTTAAGGATGAAGAAAGATGAAAGACATCAATTAGTCATACCAAACAATTCATTCAAATAGCTTACCTGAAGTTGAATGTGTACTACCCTGCACAGAAGCTTTGATGGAAGATTGAACAAGGGCATCTTCTGGTTAAGCTCCTGATTCATTGATGCTTCAAGCTGCAATACAGAAGGAAAAGAAATCAAACACAGTTATAAGCATCTACCTCAAATCATTCTACCAAATGGGAAATAAATCAATATAGCTGCTTTAATATAATTATCTCATAAACGAAAATCATCAAGAAAAAAAGGTTTCACTACATGCATAATGGAATTACAGATCAACTTGTTCAAAAGAACAAAGATGACATGACTAGCATCTGATGTGCAGTAAATCATTCAAACATGCACGATTTGAAATGATCAACATTGTAGTATCCTGATGATGGAATTTGAAACTTTTTCAGAAAAAAGTAATTAAATGTGTGAGAAAATTGGGCTAGCTTTACTGAAAAAAAACTAGCAAGACAAACAAAGAGATTTAAAATCTTTCAAGTACCTGTTCCATATGACCCTGAGGAAAGTAATAAACTCTTTCTCCTACACAAGGCAGAGTAACCATAGGCCCAGCACATGCTTTCCATAGCTCATCTTGAAAGCAACCTATACACAGAAACTCTATAACCAACTGAGGACATAAATCAAGGAATATGATGGTTGACGGTAGTACACAAGGAATTTCTAACCTAACTCAGTCTGAAGCATTACAAACAAGCAATCAAAAAGTATCCTTACTGAAGGACATGTCTAGAAAATAGATGAACAATCTCAATTTGATGCATATATTAAATGTTGGAAATTGGGTTACATAACCAATAAACAAATAGAGACATTAATGGCTATTTTATGGGTAGACAATTGTAACCCAATTTCTTGAGTGAATGATTTGATGTCCAAGACTATTTGAGTTACAAAAGGTTGATGTAATTTGAGTTACAAATTAATGACAAATTAATGTCCAAGACCATTGTAACCTTCCTTGACTCTCATGGGCTGTATGCAGCGGCGCAAATAGGAAACAATAAATGCAACCAATGAAGAAGCAGCTTGGCAGTGATCAAAAATAGCAAACAGGAGATCTGTGATCAACTGATCCACTGAATGCGGACGCGGGTCTTGCTGTAACACAAAACACTTGCACAGCTTATTCCACAAAAAGAGGAACTTGAATTAGCCCTCAGGCTGTGAACCATTAATTTTCACTCGTTAAGTAACAAAGTTTAATATCTGTATGTCAGCCAAGATCGATCACTTTTAACAACTGATTTTCGAGATGCAAGGTTGCCTGGTATATATAGAACTGCCAACTAAGTTCGCAATCATAGACCTGCTATAATGATTTAATTAATTATGGCAATAGTAGGTGTCGGAAATATTTCTATTCTGAATTGATTGAAATATTACAAGTCATAGGTCCCTATTTATACATGAGTATAGGGACTTATTCTACTAGACGATTTATTCTAAACAGAATATTTAATACGATTTATTCTAAACAGAATATTTAATAGAATATTTAATATATATAATATTCTAACACCCCCCTAAACTCAAGGTGATAGAGTAGAGATCAGCTTGAGTTTGCTCATAGATCACTTCGCGAGCAGAAAGGAGCAGTATGGCAGAGGTTGCTTCACCTCTGGTTTCTCCGCGCGGCGGCGGCCTCTGGTAGGGCAGAAAGCGCGTGAATCGCGCGGCGGGGCAGAAAGCGTGTGAATCGCGCGGCGGCGGCCTCTGGTAGGGCAGAAAGCGCGTGAATCGCGTGGCGGGGCAGAAAGGGTCACTTGCGGCCGTCTCCGGCAGCCGGCGAACAAGATCCCACGGAATCGCGCGGCGGGGCAGAAAGCGCGTGAATCGCGCGGCGGCGGCCTCTGGTAGGGCAGAAAGCGCGTGAATCGCGCGGCGGGGCAGAAAGGGTCACTTGCGGCCGTCTCCGGCAGCCGGCGAACAAGATCCCACAGAATCGCGCGGCGGGGCAGAAAGCGCGTGAATCGCGTGGCGGCGGCCTCTGGTAGGGCAGAAAGCGCGTGAATCGCGCGGCGGGGCAAAAAAGGGTCACTTGCGGCCGTCTCCGGCAGCCGGCGAACAAGATCCCACGGAATCGCGCGGCGGGGCAGAAAGCGCGTGAATCGCGCGGCGGCGGCCTCTGGTAGGGCAGAAAGCGCGTGAATCGCGCGGCGGGGCAGAAAGGGTCACTTGCGGCCGTCTCCGGCAGCCGGCGAACAAGATCCCACGGAATCGCGCGGCGGGGCAGAAAGCGCGTGAATCGCGCGGCGGCGGCTTCTGATAGGGCAGAAAGCGCGTGAATCGCGCGGCGGGGCAGAAAGGGTCACTTGCGGCCGTCTCCGGCAGCCGACGAACAAGATCCCACGGAATCCTGGCGACTTTGGCAAGGATGAAAAGGGGGGCAAGGCCACTGGCGTGGAACAGAGCGACGTGGGACAGAACGGCGGTCGTCTGCCTTCACGTCCACTGGCATGGTTTGCTAGAAGAACCAATGGACAACAAAACGTTGCATGCATGGCTTGCTAAAAGCAAGAAGACGTTGCATGCTTTTTCTCCCATTGTTTGATTAATTCCGTTTGGAAAACGGAAGCAATTTCCAATTGCGTGTAATTGAATTCCATGCAACAAAAGCCTCATGCAATCACCGCCGCCGGCCCTAGGCACGAAGAGGAGGAGTGGTGTTGGCGACAACAAAAGAAGGAGAGATTCCTTGGTGCCGCCCGCTCTAGGGGAGGAGAGATCCAAGGGCCGGCGGCAGCGAACAGGAAGTCGACGCGGAAAGGAAAATGGGCAGCGGCGCTAAAAAACCCTAGGCTCTGATATCATGTCGGTAAAAATTATATGCTTTCTGAATTGAATTGAAATATTACAAGCCATAGGTCCCTATTTATACATGAGTATAGAGACTTATTCTAGACGATTTATTCTAAACAGAATATTAATACGATTTATTCTAAACAGAATATTTAATAGAATATTTAATATATATAATATTCTAACAGTAGGAAAGGACATAGCTTTTATAAAGCTGCCTTTTCACCCAGGGTGTTTTTCGCCCTTTGGAAGAAACCTTTCACCCTTATAAATTAAGAGTAAAATGTTAGGCTGCAGGAAACTGCAAACTGCAACAGGGCAAGATAGACACATAGGAGTGGGACCCACCTGCATGCAGGTGGGTCCCACTCCTATGTGTCTATGCAGTTTCCTGCAGCCTAACATTACTCATAAATTAATTCGGTCTTCTCTTGCTCAATTCTTAAATCGTGATTCTCTTTTCACTCGGCCTCATGCTCGGTCATCCCGACTTCAATGCACTCGATCACTCGGCCTAATTCTTGATCATTCCGATCTCAATGCGCTCGACCACTCAGCCTCACTCTCGGTCATCCCAACCTCAATACGCTCAGTCAATCGGCCTCATTCTCGACCATCCTGACCTTAATGCACTTGGTCAGTCGGCCTCATTCTCGGCCATCCCGACCTTAATGCACTTGGTCAGATGACATATGTAGTTTCTAGCCAATTACATTTACTTCTTTTAAATATTTAATTATATGAAAAAAAAATTATCTTTTAAAATACAGAAATATGAGTAAAAGGGGTAAATATCTATTTCATTTAATTGATATTTAAAAAAAAGAAAGAAACGAAGCCAACCGACACGTGTCCTTCCAGCACGTGCTGATCACGTGATCTGGATGTTTATTTACCGTTAATCTCCAACACATGAGCGTGAACCAATGACACTCCTGTTTTCCTATCCTTTCCAAACGGACGGAAACCGCGCGCCAAGATGACGGAAACCGAGCCTTCGCAAGCGAAGCCCCGCCCTGGCGCCGCCTCCCTCAAGCTCCCGTGGAAGACGCGGATCTCCGTCGCTGCCCTTTCCGCCATGATAGATTTATGCCGCCGCTCCAACGGCTCCCTCAACCGCTCCCTCCGCTCCTTACTCGACGCCCGCTCTCCGGCCTCCGCGACCACCGTCCGAGGCGTCCGCACCGCCGACGTCACCGTCGACCCCTCCCGTAAGCTCTGGTTCCGCCTCTTCGTCCCTAGCTCCGGCGAGTCCCTTCCCGTCATCGTCTTCTTCCATGGCGGCGGCTTCGCCTTTCTCTCCGCTGACTCCCGTATATACGACTCCTTCTGCCGCCGGATCTGCCGTAAGACCCAAGCCCTGGTGCTATCCGTTAACTACCGTCGTTCCCCGGAGCACCGCTACCCGGCACCGTACGAGGACGGGGCGGACGTCCTTTCGATTCCTAGACAGCAATGGGCTGGCGACCGCTGACGCTGCTGCCGCGGGACTGGCGGATCTCTCCAGCTGCTTCCTGGCGGGAGACTCTGCGGGAGGGAACATCTCGCACCACGTCGGGCGGCTGTGGGCGGCGGGCGAGTGGGAGCGAATACGTTTGGCGGGGATGGTGCTGATCCAGCCGTTCTTCGGCGGGGAGGAGCGGACGGAGGCGGAGCTACGGTTGTCGAAAGCGCCGGTGTTGTCGGTGGACCGGACGGACTGGATGTGGCTGGCGTTCCTGCCGGAGGGGGCGGACAGGGACCACGAGGCGGCGAACCCGTTCGGGCCGAGGGCGGAGGGGGAACTGGAGGCGGCACTGCCGGAGGTTATGGTGGTGGTGGGGGGATTCGACCCGCTACAGGACCGGCAGCGGAGGTACTACGAGGGCCTGCGGGCTAGGGGGAGGGCAGCGCGGCTGGTGGAGTACCCGGAGGCCATTCACGCCTTCTACGCCTTCCCGGAGATCAAGGAGTCGGCGGCCGTCCTGGACGAAATCAAAGGCTTCATCGACGGCCTTCGAGTTCAATCCACCACCGAACAGAAGCATGGAGACGCCGGCGATGAAAATGAATAATAGCAGGCAGATAAATTTTGTTTGTGCTAATTTAATAATTTCCAATATTGTTTTCAAATCCAGTTTCATATTAATTAAAGACAATAAAATAATATGAAAAAGCACGTGCAAAGCAAATAATGCATTCGGATCGCACCAGCTCACAAGAGCGATGTGTGCAATCAATGCATTTGTCACCCCATTCATTGCTTGCTTTGTTCCTATCCAAACAAAGAACGTCTATCCTTTTCTTTGTCCTGTGCCAACACAAAAGAATGGGAACCTTTAATTGGAGTATAATTACCTTGTTCATGACTGGCATACAGGGTTAGCTAGCTAGCTAGCTAGCTAGCTAAGTGGAGTTCAACCATGCTGTTTCTTGTGGGTTTTCACTCTCGGTGCGAGCCTTTTCGCCTCATTGCGTGTGTAGATGTGTATTTTTCTTGCCATGCTGCAGAACTCACTGCAAGTGGTAATGGTTACTTGAAGTGCATTAAACAAATCTGTTTCTTGAAGGTTTCTGTTGTATGTAGTTTTTATTTTATGTAGAAAGGTTCAAGTCCTTACTTCCAGGGATCATCACCGACCATCATCGTGTCGCCCTCGTCATCTGTGTACGCGACCTCCCACCTCTTTACCTGACCAGAAAGCTCTCCCTCGATGTCGAACATCTCTTCCAGCTTCTGAAGAAGCTGACCATATCCACATAACCTGGTCAGATCAACTGCCCTCCCAACTGCCATTCCATGCATATGAACCTGCAGGTCGAATACTCTGCATTTAATCAAAGAAGATCCATGATCAGGGAATTGAAAGATGTTCTTATAACCTTAGTGCAGCTCCTCAAGTGCCTGCATTGAGTTTCTAGAGGTGACCTTATGCATGACTTTTCTTGCTCGCCGCTAATCATCGGATGAGAATGAAGCTCCGATTCCACATCCATAGATGTTCTTAAAGTGCTCTTCGCTAGCTTAAATCCGAATAGTCTCCAGTCTGAACTAGTTTCCTGCTTTTTGTTTTCTTTCTCAGAATTGTAATGTTTTGTCATAATTGGCCGGCATGTGGCACTGTCGATGGTTAATGATTGTCTATGGTCCAGATTAGATGCAGATGAGAACAGAGATGATGATGGCATGGATGGCGTATACAGCTCTTGTCCTTTCTGCAACCGAGATAAGGATAAAGATTGGGCACTCTCACGAGGGGCTGCTTGCCAGAAACCTAAAACAAGGAACAAGACGATACTATCAGCAGCTAAATTTTGCTGGCAAAAAAAAAAAAAAGAGAAGATTTAAATAGTGAAGATTAGTATAGTCACATCACAAGCACATCAGTTACATAACATATGGATCATTATAAAAACTTTCCTATCATTTTTATAATCCATACACTAGCTAGTACCGCCAAAGAATTGCTAGAATTGGAAACCATGAAATTCTTCTGCATATTTCCTGTTAAAAAAATAATGTGAAAAAGCAGGATTTCATATGTTTACCAACACCTTTAAGTTTCTTCATTAGTGACCTATTTCTATCACATACACAACAATTTCAAGCTGTCAATTTTTCACCATCAAAAGTATTTCATATAGCAACGATAAAATAGAATAAAATGGAGGATCCATATGATGGATCCCATCTAATGGGATAATACTTAGTAGTTGTTGTTGTTGTAAAAGTATTTCATGTAGCTTGTTGCAAATAATAGTGTGATTGAAATCAATTCTCTTGAATATATGCAACAAACTAAATGAACTAGAGATGATATTAAGGGATGGCATACCTGCAATTTTGGGTACTACCTGAACCCAAATGGATTATATATTTGCTATTGAAATCCAATTAATATAATAGTAAAATTGTTGTCGTATGATCTAGAGGTCACGGATTCAAGTCTTGAAAACAACCTCTTACATAGTAAGGTAAGATTGCGTGCAATAGATTCTTCCCCAAGACCCACATTGATAGGAGCTTCGTGCCCTTTATCGAAATCCAATTAGATACTTGCATTGGATATTATTCTACCATCCGAGTGATACCCTAAAATGATGAACGGGGTACCAAACCCATAGTCCATAGGTACCTGCAATTTAAAGTAAATCTGAACCCAATCCAAAGCCTATATATAACTACCCTAACCTGCAGGTACCTGAACTTTATTGAATGGATTGGTATCAGTAAATATCCAATAATCGAGTACCCATTGACATCCATTGATGAAACATAAGACACCAGTAAAGAAAAGCTTTCAGGACATGGCTGCTTGTGACGAGATGGCATAATCAAACTTAACAGAAGCAGATGAAAACACTCCCTTCTTATGTTGCACCGGTTCCAAATGACATAACTAATGATATCTCTTGTGTAAACTACTTTAAGAGAATAGGATCAAGACAAAACAAACACATAGGATATCAAATATGTATAGAGTGACATGTAGATAAAAAGGTTAGGACCATTATACCAAATATCGAAGCAGAATCTGTTCTCTTAGGAGGTAAAGCAGATGTTCTTGTCCGTTTGTTGTTTTTCTGCACTGATTGAGGGGTTGTTGGATTAGCTGCCACAAGTGTCTCCAATTCCCATGGTGAAACCCTGTCTGGCCGAGCTATGATGGAAGATTCATCCCATTGAACCTAGAAACAAAGTTTAAAGAGTTACAGTTCCAAATAATAAAGCGATAAACCAGGAATTCATCATGTTGATCTAAAGTACTGATTAGTCATAACACTCAATGAAACCTTTAAAGATCGCCATTCTGAATCTTCCCATTGAGATGGTGTCATGTCAACACCAGTGATAGTGCCGCTAAACCTATTAAGACAATACCTTTTAAGATACAGATTAAAATGGACAATTTTCATGTGTTTGTTAATATCCAGTTAACATACCTTCTCTCTAGAGCTTCGTCGCCCTCAAATTTCATCTTAAATCTCATCCCAACAGTGAATTTGCAAGTCTTGGATTCAAGATATTTGTTGACACTTATAATGAACTCTGATTGGCTTGTCCTGAAAACAAAACAATAATTACATTCTTTTTCATTTACGACCTACACAAATATGAGTAGGCATTACACACACAAAAAAAAAACAAGTACGAAGACAACTAACTCCAACCCAATAATGTAGAATACAAAAGTTGACAAACTTATAGGCTCGAGCACCTTATTATTAGTAAAACTACAGCTACGATTAGAAAAATACAAACCAATCATCATCATGGATGTTCATATATGAATGTGCTGAGAGAGAAAATAACATCACAAGGAGAAGGAATTCAAAAGTAATCGGATCTAACCTTGGTTTATAGAAAACTGAAAAAAGAGTCCCAGTAGCAATAGCATGAGACGCAGTAGCTAGCACTCCAAGATGCATGCTATGACTGGATATGACTGATGATGCCGTGTTGTTTAGTCTTCTCTTAAGTCTTCTAACTCCGACTCGAAGCTCATTATTCTCACCTCTGCCACATACACAAAGCGCTTAAATAGTGATTCCCAAGATGAGAACTTATCATGGAAGATACATGGGAAAAAAAACATGGTTGATAGTACATCTTGTACCGTAAAAAAATAAATGCATCGCCAGCTACCAATCTCTTAGAGCTAAGAAAGATACTCCAACCAGTTGTAAGTAAATGGCGTCTCGGCTGTCCTGGAAGAAGAGTGGGAACTCCAATTAACAATATAGCACTTATTAATTCTGGTAGATTGAAAAACTTGCAAAATATCACAGTTATCTAGCCCGACTATGAGTAATATTAAATATTGTCGTCAATAAACAGCAGACAGACTTAAATATCCAAAGCAGATTATGAAATTCACAAATTATGAAGTAAAACATTAATTTTACAATTAATCTCATACAATACCAGGAAACAAAAATTAAATTTTCATCGTAAAGAAGCATGAAAACAAATCATTTGATCCTGAAAAAAAGGAAATTTATTGGGTCAAACAACAAAGGGTGACACTTTGAGTTATAATGAATATCTCAGCGATCTGGTGTGTTTTATACCTCGATAGATGTGACGAAAATGCCACTCATTTCCATGAAGATCTTTGGCAACCAACTCTTGCCAAGGTGGATTCTGGGACATATCCTAAACAGAGAGATTGAAGCAAATTCAAAGCTGAAACTTTCTAAACATTTTCTGGATAAATATGATAACTGTTAGTTGGTCAGATACACAGTTCATATATCTTAATACTAAGTAGGTCATACAATCAGTCCATATTTTCTCAAAATCAACTGACCAGTGGAGGAAGGCACTCATCTGCATGCTTCCTAAGAACTGAGAATCCCCCATGAGTGCTTGTGTCGGATGCAGTTAGGATCTTACAGAAAGAATGGACACTGCTGTTTTGCAGATCCAATAGTGGAGGATCTGGACTAGTGATCTCATCTTGCTGATTAGTATAAAGATATAAGAAAAATAGATCAGTAGAACAATCAACAGTCTTGCCAGGACATCTAATAGCAACAAAGAGAATCACAGAATCAGGTTGAAGCAAAGCAATCAGATTTAATTATGTGATTACACCAAGGTAAAAACTGAGACTTCATTTTACTACCTAATTAGCATCCAAAACTCAAAATCCATTTTACCATAGCATTATCAGCATATATAAAAAATGAAATGATTACGAACATGTTCAAACTAAAAAGGAGAGAATGTAAAGCTTATAAATGATATACATTGTGGAGGCATCAAGAGGTACACAAATACAGAAATACTTACATTTGCTTCAGGATGCAGTGTAATCTGTGCATATACTTCATCAGTGTCTGGTTCAACCTTCATATATTTGAATGGAAAAAAGGAGCATTCAGTTCACCGGTGCTTTAAGGATGAAGAAAGATGAAAGACATCAATTAGTCATACCAAACAATCCATTCAAATAGCTTACCTGAAGTTGAATGTGTACTACCCTGCACAGAAGCTTTGATGGAAGATTGAACAAGGGCATCTTCTGATTAAGCTCCTGATTCATTGATGCTTCAAGCTGCAATACGGAAGGAAAAGAAATCAAACACAGTTATAAGCATCTACCTCAAATCATTCTACCAAATGGGAAATAAATCAATATAGCTGCTTTAATATAATTATCTCATAAACGAAAATCATCAAGAAAAAAAAGGTTTCGCTACATGCATAATGGAATTACAGATCAACTTGTTCAAAAGAACAAAGATGACATAACTAGCATCTGATGTGCAGTAAATCATTCAAACATGCACGATTTGAAATGATCAACATTGTAGTATCCTGATGATGGAATTTGAAACTTTTTCAGAAAAAAATAATTAAATGTGTGAGAAAATTGGGCTAGCTTTACTGAAAAAAAACTAGCTAGACAAACAAAGAGATTTAAAATCTTTCAAGTACCTGTTCCATATGACCCTGAGGAAAGTAATAAACTCTTTCTCCTACACAAGGCAGAGTAACCATAGGCCCAGCACATGCTTTCCATAGCTCAGTGTACAATACATCTTGAAAGCAACCTACACACAGAAATTCTATAACCAACTGAGGACATAAATCAAGGAATATGATGGTTGATGGTAGTACACAAGGAATTTTCTAACCTAACTCAGTCTGAAGTATTACAAACAAGCAATCAAAAAGTATCCTTACTGAAGGACATGTCTAGAAAATAGATGAACAATCTCATTTTGATGCATATATTAAATGTTGGAAATTGGGTTACATAACCAATAAACAAATAGAGACATTGATGGATATTTTATGGGTAGACCATTGTAACCCAATTTCTTGAGTGAATGACAAATTAATGTCCAAGACTATTCGAGTTACAAAGGGTTGATGTAATTAAATCAGACAACTGTTTTTCGCCCTTTGGAAGAAACCTTTCACCCCTATAAATTAATTTGGTCTTCTCTTGCTCAATTCATTCAATTCTCAAGTCGCGAGTTCTCCTTTCGTTTCTCTTCTCTAAAGTGTTCTGAGGTTTCAAAAATTTGTGAGGATTTGAAATTTGAAGTGCTCCTATTTTAAATAGTTGGTTATTATATCTTGAAAAGCGATTGCCAATCAACCGTAAGCATTTGGGCGGAGCAATATCATCCTAAAGAGAGAAGGTTTGTCTTCGCATGAACCTTAATTCTCTTATCTAAAGGGATAAATTGACATCCATAGAGATGATTCAATGACCAATATTATTAAGTTAGAGACTATCAATAGTAAATCAGGGATCAATTGACATCCATAGAGATGATTCAATGACCAATATTATTAAGTTAGAAACTATCAATAGTAAATCAGTAACGATGCTACCGGAAGGGATATGTCTACCATCCGAATGAGTCTCAATAATTGAAGGAGTGTGTTGAAAATCTAAAGGAGACATGATCTCTATCATTTTACTCGTTACCCCACTGGTTCAAATCGCTGACTTGTCAACAAGCTGATTGATCGGACACAAAATGTTGGGTCAATCTCATGGGAGGAGTTAACAACAATATTAAATGGCCATGGCATAATGCCCAAAAAACAAAAGGTAAGGTGAAATTTGGCATCCTGAGAATAATTTATAAATATGAGGAAGAATGAACATAAGGGGTCCATAAGAAGATAACAAAATTTGTCCAAAACACACACCAAGATAGAAAAAAGGTTTGGCATACCAACAATAGCCAAATGGAAAGCGGATTCCAGTAAATCTAAAATCGTTTAGTAAATCATGAAACTTATTGTTAGCTCACATAATACCTTTTCTAAGGAGTAATGATGCTTAAGCAAAAAATCACAAGTAAGCCAAAGAAACCAAGAGGATGAAGAAAGTAAGGGCCATATACACGAATAAGTTTCAAGTTGAAGAAGACAATCGGGTTACTAAATATATTAGAAGGGCTATGAAAGAGTTACCTGAATCGTGACCTGAGGATGACCGACTTGGAGGCATCAAAGACATGAGAATAGACTGAAATTTCTCTCAGAAACTTCAATAAAAGAACACTCGCTGGCAGCTTATATACCACCACAATAAAAGCCCTTCTTATCGTGGCATTAACTGCAAAGCAGCAGCGAAAACTCCACCCTCATCCAAACCGTAGCAAAAGGCCAAACAAGCCTCTGATGTTACGCAAAATATGCCACGCCTATAATTCCACTGAACTCTCGTCGCCAAATTTGACGCTTTTGCTTCTGACAAACAAACCCTAGCAGAAAAGCCTCGAGACGCACAATGTTTGACATAGTCGGAGCTTCGTTCTTTAAGGCCCGCTGAATGTCTGAAGTCGTCTCTTCCGGATTCACCGCAAGGCGCCACCTTTAGCGAGAACTCTCCACCGCAGACCTGAGTCAAAGAACACAGCCAAATGAGAAACTCACCGACGTTCTCGCAGTCCTCAATCACCAAATGTCCCTGCCCTCAGGAGTCAGGCCTCAGCCGCACCCAACTCAAACAAACCTTCTGGAATCAGGAAAGGAGAACGGAAAACCAGTCCAGAGCTCAGAAAGCAGATCCAATCGCCCAAACACCGACACTGCGAAAAGAGAGAAACCGAACCAATTACAATCACCAAAGCCAAAACCAAACCTCACTTCATGGACGAGCAAGAAAACAGCCGCAGAACTGTTCCACCAGCCGAACCGACCGAGCCCACCAAATCCGAGCTCCTTCTGCTCCCATCCACCTACCAAACTGACGCCACAGCGATCAGAGTCCTCCTCCGGGCGCGCGGACGACGACGCCAGAGGGCGAGGAAGAATCCATGATTCACCGCGAGGAAGAACAGGCAATGGTCCGAACACGTGGGACCGGAGAACCACTACCGACATCACCTACTCCTTTTTTGAAATTATTTATTTAATATTTATTTTTTTTATTTTCTCTTTTTCGCTGTCTCTGCTACGCCCTGCAGTGCCCCGTTCTCGATCAGCTCTCCTGTACCCTCGGATCTCGTATCTTAATCCTAGTCCACCACCAACGTCTCTAATTTTCACTCTTTTAGAGCCGATCACTTTTCTATCTGCTATCATAATCGTGTTCCGCAGTAACACAGAGTCGTCCGCAGCGCGGGTTTAATGGGCGTTCTTAGAAGGCCACTGAGTATCCGCCACGTGAGCAGAGATCGGACGGCCACTTCGATGCCGGGACCACCGCTTTCGCGTCCACATCGCGGTGGCGGATCCTCTGCGATGCGCGTCGTACACACGTGCCATTGACAGGATGCTCCGGTGTCGCGCGGGTGAGGACCATCGCGCCTCGCCGGGCGGAGCTGGACGGTCTTGATCTCATCTAGACACCGACCGCTGCCATTAGCAGATAAAGGTGGGGCCCATTTGATGTTTGGACCCCCACCGCGGTGTCCCGGTGTCCGGTCCAGGGCAGGCACCAGCAGAGTCTTGTCCAGTAATGTTCCGGCAATTAAAGGATCTCTTTGGCAATAAATAAGTGGCAATGATTAGGTAAATATCATATGTTAATTAAGAGGAAACAAGGGGCAATTATTGGGAAATTCTCTAGTAATTTTTTTTATTATCAATATCTGCTAATTTAATTCTGATTCGCCCATTTTCAATATTTTCCAAATTTAAATAAAGAAATACTTCTTTTAATTATGATAATCTAGTGAGAAACAAGGGGGGCAATTATTGAGTGCTCAAGCAGTGTTTTATTTAAAGGATGGGGTTTTGTTTAGTTCAGGCCTCACTAAATTGGAAATTTCAATTAAGGCCTATTAGAATAATTTTTAATGTTCAAACAATATTTGTTCTGTATTACCTCCCGGGACTCTATGCAATGACAAAGCACTTTTACGGTTAATCAAGCATCTACGAGTTGATCCCTAGTAACGATATACTACGGATAAATTTCTTCAGTGGAAAGACAATCCTGAAACTTTTGAGATTCAAAAAATTAGATATTGAATTATCAAAATAACAAAAAATTGTCCTAAATTAAATACATAGAATTACATATAAACAAGTAGATTTCCATAAGACCGAACCCTTATGAAGAACTTGGATTCATAGATCTCACCAAAGGATTTTGTTTTTTTTTTTTTTTGTCATTGATCGATAATTTATTGAAGAATATGCGAAAGTAGATATTTGACTTCAACCATTGACAATCGTCTTTGACAACCTCACGGGCGGAGTCACGTTGTATGCTATAGCCCGGGTAGCTTAATGTGAAAAGTCTTAAATTTAGGACAGGAAATTTTTTTTTCAAGAAAATGAAGAAGGCAGTCCGGGTTGGACTGCGCCAGCAACGTGGACTCTCCACTAACCTGCTTTAACTCATAGGCCACTGGAATTACACCGTGGAGGCGAAGAGAGAGAAGTCCGAGTATATATTAATTAAAACAGCGGATAATTGACTTGACACTCATGTAAAATGATTTGATATAATTATATATTAATTTAAATTTGAATGGATATAATTAAAATTAATTTTTAGTGTGTATATTTTAAATGATCTTGTTTGCTTAGCTCTTACACTCATGTACGTCTATCGTATTATGTTCGACCAAGAAATATTTCAACTAAATGATATTCTATTGTCCTAAACATTTAACATTTATTATTATTATTATTATTATTATTATTATTATTAAAAGCAGTCAACCAAACATTTAGTTCAAAAGTCTTTGCACGGACAAACAATGCCAAAAAAATATATCCAGGAACAGAATTTTAGATCTAAAGCGAAGTGAGGATAAGTCGTTAAAACTAAAAGAAAATCATAAAATTTCATCCAACTATAAAAAAATCTTCGAGAAATATTATAAAAGAATTTCTTTCAAATAACACAATCTGCTTTTCGTTAATCTGGAAAATTTTTTCCAAGTTAATTGACTGGATTTATCATTTTTTGAGTACAAAAACTCAAACCAATTAAAGGATCATAATGCAGGTCGATGTCGAGCGTTTCCAGCTCAAACGTGACATTGCATCCGATCCAAATTGGCATTTTTCACCAACCGATCGATGTTTTTTTCTCTCGATATTTTTTTTTCGGAAACTATACACTGCCAATTGTTGGAAAATTGAGTCTATAATATCGATATCGATATTATTTGGACATGACCTTCCATCCAACCCCGATCCCAGTCCCATAATCATCATTAATCATAAGCCAATTCCGAATAAATGAGATCAGTGTCGACTGGTCTCGAGCTCGAATTCGACCCTCCACCCGTTCCAATTTGGTAATCTGTCCTCCAATTTGGTGAAAGACAGTTATTAACTGCCAAAGTCTGCCATGTTTTCTTGCCTGTTCAGCTGTTTTAGAGCTCAGCAATGGCATCACTCCAACTCCTGAGCTCAACATCTCGACGAGATCGATCTGTTTTTTTCTTTTCGCTCCGACGCCGCTTCTTCGATCCTTCTCTGAAACTCTTTCCCTTTTCTTTTCTTCTTCCCCTGGACCAAATTTTCCATTTCTGCTTCAACAATCCAAAGAGATGTCACAAAGTTCCTGAACAGAACAGAGATGCCACCCCCATCCAGGAGCCCCCGCACCGCTGAGCTTTGCAAGAGGAACTCCTGCGGAAGGAGCCGTAGCTCGGAGAGCAGACTGATGCTCAAGTCGAAAAACAACGATGAGGATGTCGACGATCTCTTTCTGTTCACCGAGATGAAGAAACATGAATCAGGCAAAAATTCTTAGATATGTCTCTTTTCTTCCATCTCTCTCATCTTGATTCAATGCTCAAACAGCATCAGAATTGTCCATTGTTTCTTACTTCAGAATCATCAGCAGAAATCACACACTTTTCTGCTCGTCAAAGCGAGACAAGAGATTCACTGAAAGCTTCATACGGCGGCAAGAATGAGTACAATTGGTGAGTTCTTTGTGTCTCGACAGTGAAATGAAACCGAGGATGAGGTTAACCAATTGGTGTGGTGGAAGCAGGCTTTTAACTCCTCCTGGATCTCCCCTGAATGGTAGCTATCAAGAGCCTAAAGCGGTCGATAATCCTCGAAACAAAGCAAGAACTCAAATAACAACTACAACTCCGCTACGATCTATGGTATATATCATTCTGACCCTGACAATCTACTTTCAGTATTGCATACTTTTGAAGTGTTTTGTTGCAGAATGGAAAGCCCCAAACTAGAGCTACATCTCCTAGAGATGCAAAAAGAGAACCATCTTGGCAGTCGAAAGAGAAGAGGAATGATATTGTGTGTGTTGGGGACACAAATTCACATCCACACGGCTTCGACTTCATGACTGTGATACAGGAGGAAGGCACGCAAGAAACGTCAGTAGACACCTCAAAGCATGAGAAAGCTTGTGGAGATGCCAATCTGATGAGTGCCACTCAGAAATCGCACTTTGAAAGAGATGTGTTAGATCAAAATGCCCATGTTTGTGTTACAAAGTCTGAAACAGCAGCAGGTAATTTATCGAAATGAATCAGCATGATCCTTAAGTAGGGCAACTAATCAAAGAGAATTCCTGTCTCCTTTGTCCTGGCAGAACTAAGCAAGACAACTGAAGCTCCAAAGGGAGCTCAAAGAAACTTTGCTTCAGAAGAAGCCACCGACGCAATACTTCTGTGCAATTCTATTGTTCACGACCTTGTCTACGAAAGTGCAGCCATTAAGTCTGAGAATCAGATGATGCTCACAGAGATTTCTCGTCCATCACTTGAACAGTTGGTGAAGTCTGCTTCCAATCTGAAGTATTTTCGATATGTATACTATAAACGTAATAAGAATTTGCAAAGATTCAATAGGAAAAGGCAAGAATTCGATACCAAACAAGCACTCAGCGACTTAGGAACCGATGCAAAAAGTAAAGAGCATGCAAAACACCCCAAGATAGAATCAAAGTGCAACTGCAGTATCATGTAGAGAGATATCTTGTGGGTATAATTATAAACAATAAGTAATATACTTGATGCCTTCTTGTCAAAGTTCTCTTCTACATGTAATCTTCCAAGTGTTCATGTTTCAAAAAGGAATAGGCATAATAAAGTTTGTCCTTTGTTTTTGATTCTCGATTTGCATTGTATTCGTTTAGGTTTTCTACTACATGCTTTGAGAAAATGGTGTCTACCCATACTAGTCTACTTCAGCTTGGTAAAGGAAATCGAAGACCATGTATTGATCAACCTAGAACATCTTAGGAGGTTACGATGCCATCGTTGCAACGTGAAGATAAAGGACCTTATTGTGCATGCAAACATCCAATTTGTGATACTGTCTTTTCATCAATTGAGTTTGTATGGAAAAAAAATATTGTGATGGTTCTGTTGGAAGTCCTACTAACAATGCAGGAATAGGTATCTTTAAACAAGGAAACAACAAAGTTGCAGAATGCGAAGTTCTTCAGATCTCTAGGATTTTGACGACTGAAGCTTATGCAATTTTTGGAGGTTCTTCGAAAAATTACATTAGCATTCATTAAGCATAGTGAGCACTTGAGTATACATGTGGAAAAAGGCTGGCTGCTTTGTTAAAATGACAACTCTGTTACAAGCCCCTGCTGATAAAAAGTTAGAGGTGTCAATGGATCAAGTTAATTCCGAGTCATTCTAAATCGTGCTTATGCCAGTCCAAAATGACTTAGGATCAAACCCAACGAGAACACTCTTGATCCCTTGGGACCAACTAAGGCTCAGCATGGCCTAGGCACACGTGGAGGCATATTGAGCTCAACCCAACCCAACCCGACCCAAGTCATTTCAAACAATGCTCAAGCCAACTCGAAATGAGTCAAGGTTAAGCCCAACCTAAGCCAGAGGCAAGTGCAAGTCAAATCCATTGAAAGTTTAGTTCTGTTGATGGCTTCATTTTAAAGTAAATGTGGGATGCAGCATTTGGCTATAATTCAAACCCAAGTGCGCTGATGAAAAATTTAACTAAAAGGAAATACAACTTGTGAAATTTATATTAACGAATGCTGAATGAAACCGCTTTTGTTTCAGGCAAATTTTGGCCTTCATGCTTCAATCTCATGGAGCTCCTCTGTTCATTCATGAGTTTGATCAGTTGTAGGCTACCCCATTTGCACATTCCAACGTACGACTACAACTGTCTGACTTTCAACCACAAGCTACTTCATTGTGCACTTGTGCTCAAACAGTTGCTGCTTGACAACAGATGACCTCCATTAAAAGCTCATGAGAGAGATGGTCAAGCGTGGCTGCAACCCTAATGGCAAATGTCTTCTGTAACTTCACGGTTGTGCAAATGTCTCCAGTTGACCTCCATAAAAAGCTCAGGAGAGAGATGGCTCAGAGCATCGCATGGGGCGGACCGGAATCCCCGGCCCTACGGTGGTCTTGTAAGTCGAGTCAACCCTAATGGCAAATGTCTTCTGTAACTCTAAAGAAATGATCCTGAGACTAACAAGTTATGACCTCTATCATACACAGTCTGAGAACCTATAAACATTCTCGGGTGTAAAGCACGTCGGTAGATTCTTGTCACAACGGTTGTGAATGTCTCCCTACCCCCTCTGCAATTCATCAAAAACTGGTGAGATGAATCTAAAATGCATGTCACGCCTGTGACACGACGTAACACTCTCAATGTATATAAAAACTATGCAAAGAATTACCATGCTGTCTATAGCCTTCAGTTTCTTGTTCGAAGCATTATCCCTCACCCACGCTCTGAGGTTAAGCAGTTGCGCACCTAGAAAGATGCACAAAGAGCATTTTATTCTAATATCAAAAACTGGTGAGAATAAAATGCACAAACTATGCAAAGAATTACCATGCTGTCTATACTGCAATAGCTAATATACAGAATAAAACAAACTAAAGAAGCAAATGGCAATGGAATAAAAGGCTGAATCAGCAAATCTATAAATAAGCAGCATACACAAAGGCAATTGTTTGCTAAGATATAGATCCAATTGATGGTTATTGGAGAGTTAAATTTAAATTTTCCAGTAAAAGATGCAAGGACAGTGGATAATAATACAATGAGTGAACAAGAAAACTACGGATTGGCCAAACTGAGAAAGACCAAAATCTTATCAAGAAAGGAGCTAAAGTTCAGCACAAGACATACCATTTATACAGATGAAGGTTCCCATAGCATGCCAATTACAGCGAGTCCGATTCATCCTTTCCATAAACAAGAGGGAATTCATCAAACTGCTCCGAGCAATCGTAGGACTCTCCCACGGACTTCAAATTTTCGAAAACCTTGTACATAGAAGGTCTCTCCTTAGGCTGAGCAACCAGACAAGCAGAGGCAATCTTCAAGACTTGTATTATCTCATCATCCTTACCCTTCCCGAGAAGGGATCGATCAATTGCCTCATTGTCCTTACCATTTGCTGAAAGCATGTTCACCCAATCCACTAAAGTCCCCTTGAACTCTTCCCCGGCTAAGTCAAGCTCAGTGGCTGCCTTCCCGGAGACAAGCTCCAACAGAACAACTCCAAATGCATACACATCGCACTTAGGAGTGGGATCCGTATTGGTGGCGTACTCCGGCGCAGTGTACCCAAACTCCCCAAATTCCCCGTTCAAGAACCTGTTTGTGTCCGTGCTGTCAGAGGTCGACGTCCTTACCAACCTCGCAATACCGAAGTCCGTGATTCTTGCCTCGTAGTCGTCGTCGAGGAGGATGCTCTTCGAGCTCAAGTTTTGGAGGAGGAAAGGGATTTGGAATCCATGGTGGAGCCAGGCGAGGCCACGAGCAGCGCCGACCGCTATCCTGACCCGTGCCGGCCAGTCAAGCGCGACGTCCGGCGACTGGAGGGCCGAAGCGAGAGAACCGTTCGGCATGTGCTTGTAAATGAGAAGTCTTTCGTCCTCGACGAGGCAGAAGCCCAGGAGGGGCACCAGGTTGGGGTGGCGGAGCTGCCCGAGGCGCCCCATCTCCGCGTGGAACTGCTTCTCCGGCACCGTGCAGGAATGGAGCCGCTTCACGGTGAGCGCGGAGCCGTCCCGGAGCAGGGCCTTGTACGCGGTCCCAGCCCGCGAGCTCCCGGCGACGATGATGTTGCTGCGGTGGAAATCCGCCGTGGCCGCCATCAGGTCAGAGAGCTTGACCTTCTTGATGGGCTTCTGGAACAGGGAAACAGGCGTGAGCCGGTGCTGCGCCCGAAGCCGCTCTGCCCACCACCTACTGCCCTCCTCTCCGTCCCTAGGAGCCGCTCGTTTTCCAGTCGGCGTCCAGCACCGCCAGATCAGATAAGCTAGGACAATCGAGGCGGCGGCGCCAAACACACCGGCGGCTACGATAATAATGATTCTGATCGTCGAGAGCGATCGGCCGCATCTGGAGGAAACAGGGCGGCCGCAGAGGCCGTCGTTGCCTTCGAAAGAGGAGGAATCAAACTTTTGGCCAAGTGAGGGAAGGATCGGACCGGAGAGGCGGTTCCTGGAGAGGTCGAGCTGGTTGAGACGGGAAAGCTCGCCGAGGGCCGCAGGGATCTCGCCCTGGAGCTGGTTGCCAGCAAGGCTGAGTGAGTTGAGGAACCGGCAACCGGAGAGCTCCGGCGGGATGGTGCCGTTGAACTGGTTGTCGGAGAGGTCGAGGGTGACGAGGTAGGGGAGCCAGGAGCAGATCTGGGAGGGGATGTGTCCGGCTAGGGCGTTGGATGACAGATCGAGGGTGGTGGCCGCGCTGCAGAATCGGATGTCGGAGGGGATGGAGCCGGCGAGGGACACGCCCCTTAGATTGAGCCCTAGGACGCGATTCTCTTGCAGGTTCCAGCAGGAGACGCCGACGAAGCTGCAGACGAAGCCCACGGTGGTGTTGGAGAAATTCCACCGGAGGGAGGAGTCGCCGGCGTCCAGGGCGGCCTTGACGCCGCGCAGGCATCGGACGTCGTCCTCCTGCGCGATCGGCGTCTGCAACAGGAGAGGAGGAGGAGGAGGAGGCAGAGCAAGGAGGCGCTCATGGTGATCGGAATTTTTTGGAAGAGTAAAGGCAAGCAACAAATTGGATCGGGGGACTTTGATTTGATACGCCAGCCACTACACTAACTACGCTACACAAGCCGACCAAGTTCGTGGAGTCGACTTTGACTTCCAACTTCAAACTTCGAAACGTGAATTAAGACGGCACTTACTTCTCATTGTGAAGTCCCTAAAATACCCCTAAAATTAAGGGTAAAAATTAAAAAATGTATCTTTTTATTATTATTATTATTATAAAGGATATTCTATCTCATCTCAATTTTATTTTTATTTTTGAATATAATATTATTATATTATTGATAAAAATAGAATATACGATAATTAATAATAAATAAAATTAATCTTAGCTGCTATAACAATACTATACAAATATTTTTAAAAATAAAAATATATTAAAATGAAAAGAGATATTATTTTGATAATAAATAAATAATTATTATTATTACTTTAGACTATTCAAGTAATGCGGCTAGTCAAGTTTATTAGCGCGAAAAGTCAAACTGGTTGGCCGTGGACGAGACGACTAAATAGCCTACAAAGCGTATGTCAATTAGTCAACATTGTCTCTAGGAAAAATTAACAAATAATGACTTTTGAAGAAGTCAGCGTGGACTGTGAATGACAGAGTTTGGGCCATTGCATTTTGATAGTGTTAAAACTGCTTAATTGGGCCGGCAATGATTTAGACCCGGAAAAATATAAAAGAAAAAAAATATAGCAAAGTTAAAACAAAAAAAAAACATAGAGTTATTTTTTAAAAAATAATAATTATAAATTATAAAAAAAATTGGCATATGGGTCATGCTTGTCCAAGTTTACTCCGACTAATATTGAAAATAGATAATCTCTTTTCCTAATTCACCTGTTAATTAAATCTTGAGCATAACTTATGCACACTTAGAGAATGACCTCCAATGTACTCATCCCTATTGATATTCAAATTATATTATGTGATTCAATCCGAATTAAAAGTTATAGTCTCTCAAAATAATTAACATTCACGTTATAACAGTTATGATTTCCTAGCTCATACAATATAAATGTTAAACTCAAAGATCATAACTAATTGAAAATTAAATTATGAGATTTATAATAAATTGATTTCAAACTCAACAAATATCATTAATTAAAACTTTTTGAAAAGTTCTAAACAACATTTATCATTTAAATTTTTTTTCTCAAATTTATAACATCTAAACTGTAGTGCTACAATTGTGTAGCAGTTACAATCCGTCCAATTTAGATGAAAATAAGATAATAATGAAAATAATATTAAAAAATAATTATATTATTTTATAGAAAAGTGAGGTACATTTTTAATAAAAAAATTAATATAGTACATTCCTTCGATGATTCACTAAAAAAGGAACATCATTTTTGAGTTTTGTCCTATATATTTTAACCTGATCGAGACGTTAAATGGACATATTTCTTTCACTTTCTTTTCATATTCTATTCGTTTTCTTTTTTTTTTTGTGATGAACTAAAGTAAAGTGGGTACCCTAATTACAACCGCAAACATGTCTATTTATCATTGTTCTACAAATATTTATCTATCAAACCTCGTCCAAGATGACCTTTATTGCCTAAAGCTAGCGAGGTAGCACAGACAATGAATACATAATATTACTGACATAATTATCAAAAATCGATTTCAAAAGGTGATGATCTAAAATCGATCCTGCCATGCATCTAATGTCTATGTACCTATATCCATATCCATGAAACTGATTCATGAAACTGATTCTAAATGAGTTGTTGAGATAATGGATCTATTTATTTTATTGTCTTGAGCTATATTACAACTAGTACTACAATTAACATTATATTTTTAATTTTTAAATTATATTTCCTCGAATATTGATGCAATGTTCATATGCTCATCGACCTAGAGACAATGGACGGAGCCAGGAATTTCGTAGCCTCTAGGTTAATCCCGAGCTGATCGAAAGCCCACGAGCTATCTCCTTCTTTCATATATATTTTTTATTTTCTCTATAGTAAATTTAAATTATAATTTCCCTTTAACTCTTTTGGGCCCCCGGGCTAGAGCGCAGGTAGAATAATACCTGACTCCGCCCGCGCCTAGAGATGAATCTTAAGTAGAGTTGTCTTGGCTTAGCCCAGCTCAATTTTATCTAGGCTCTTATGTTTTTACTTAGTCCATTAAAACTCATCTCTTCCACTTTCAAAAATTGTATATTTTATTATAAATAAATTTTATATTCTAAAATATCGTAGAATACAATTTCATTGAACCATAATGTACTTTATTATTATTATATATATAATTTAATTCTATTATAGATGTAAATTGTATTATAAATAAATTTTATATTTTAAAATCTGGACACAATTTCATTAAATATTTTTTTGATTATATATATATATATATAATTTTTAATATAATATATTATATTAAATTTAATCTCTTAATTATCAACGTAACGTATAGATGACTCAATTTCTTCTTGCTCTTTCGTAACAAAAAGAACTATAACACATGGTCTTATAATTAATTTGATCAGGGGTGTTAAAATAATTAATATGACGAGGGGTGTTAAAATGAAATAATTACGAGGTACATAAATTAACGATAAGTTTAATAATTTACGTTTTAGTTCAGCTTCTAGATTTTTCTTAAAAAATGATATATTTATATTTCAAAATCTATAAGATTCTTGGTGCGCATAATAATGCGTGCAAGTCAAGTCGGACTCGAATAGTTGCTATATTCGTAGCGTTTTCCTTAATCATGTTTAAATTATGCGGGGAAAATTCTAACCCAATGTGGAAAAATCACATCTATATTATAATATTTGTCACGTTATACGTCTTTGGACGATTAGTCAATGTGCTAAAATTTTGGAACTTATTTGTTAATTAACTGAATGGTCGCGGGGATTGACCCTTTTATTGTTCCTTCAATGATACACTGCCACGTGGAAGAGAAGTTATTGTTAAACACGCAATTAATTCTGCGTATTTAGAGTGTGATTGAGAGGTTTAATTAAGATAAGGATGAGGAGACACACGCCAAATCGATATACGATTAATTATTTTGTTAATGCTCAATTTTCAAATTACTTATTTGACAATATATAAATATATATTTATTGTTGCTTTAACTTGTGATTTGGGCAAAGATCATTACTTTGTTTATTAAATTGGATAACTTACTAAAATTAGTAAAAACATTTTAATTATGGGTGTGTGAGATAGGATTCATACGCACGACGGATTACAAGTAGAGCTGTCAAACGGACCAACTCATAGCGGAGCGGGCTAACCCATGGCGGACCCATCATATGGCGGGGCGGGACGAGCTAACCCACCAATTTGGCGGATTGAGAAATCTCTAACCCAATCCAACTTAAGGCGGGCCGCGGGTTAGGCGAACCAACCCGCGGACCTGTTAAAAAATAAAAAAAATTAAAAATTTTAAGTTTGAAGTGTAATTTAAATTGATAAGTGGAAAGTTTTAAATTTGAATTATAATTTTTAAGTTCAAATTGTATTTTAAAGAAATCAAACCCACTAATTCATTAAGTTTTATACTTTAATTTTAAAATTTAAAATAAATAAATAAACTTTCTCAATTCGCGGGCCAACTCAAGCTCGTCGAGGGCCAATCCACGCGGGTCACAGGCCTAGGCGGGCCAACCCACCTCAACCCATCTTAAAATGGATTGATAAAATTTCAACCCAATCCACCTATTACTTGACGGGGCGGACCAACCCAGCAGGCCTAACCCAACTTGACAACTATAATTGCAAGCTCACAACGAAAGATTAACTATGAATTCGTGGCAACAGATTGATCATTAATTTGAGGTTGTAATAGATTGGCCGCGAGTTGATGATCATAAAGAGGTGTTAAAAATGAATTCTATCCCTCAATCTATATCTAGATCGATATTAAAAATATTGAATTAAGATTGAGGATTTTAGAATTTAAGTAAAAATAGATTAAATTGAAAATTTAATTTTTTTTATTGGATTGGATTGAGATGGACCTAAAATTAATATAGAAAAATTATTTTATAATTAAATCAAATACAACTTAAAAATAAGATTTTTTATATACACCAACGTTAATGATGATGATGAAATAATAAAATAAAAATAAAGAATTATTAAGAAAAAAATTTAAAAAATATTATTAAATTATTAGTAATGATGCAAATTTGATGGATTATAAATATAATAGATTACATCAGGTCCGATTAATCGGGTTATTCGAATTTGAGTTTAGATTTATAATTTTTAAATTAGTTTTGAGTCAGATTTAATTTTTTTTTATAATATCTTTATTTCGATTCAACCTAAACTCATTCGATCCATTCAAATTGACGCCCTTACGATCGTAATAGATCGACTATGAGCTCACGGCCAGTGCCACAAGTTCGATATGCTTAATTCTCTCCTTCTCTTCTTTTAAATTTAAATTTTAAAAATTTAAAAATTTAAATTTTTTTACGTTTAGATTTCTTTTTTCTATAGACCTTCGGCCCTATCTGGGATAAACAGAGCATCGGCGTCCAACCAGAATACCAACTGCGGGAAAGACTTGGGCTATTGGTTGGAGTGTTGTAGGCCTTTACATTTCACTAAAAAAAGATAAAATTCATTATCCTCTACACGATCGATTCGATAATTATTTATGAAAAAGTAAATCGAAAAATTACAGTTGACTACGATGAAAAAAGATATTATCTCAACTTCGTAGAGATTTGAACTTTTGTCTTTTACTATAAATCTGTTTCGTCATAATCAACTCAATTATGCTCCGTAAATCAGTAACATAGAAGAAAACTCCTCCTACACCTGGAGGTCGTAAATGTCACAGGAATGGCCAAACGAGCGCTGGAGGATAATGTATTTGGGTCCCACACCTTGAAATATGATGAAATCGCATTTTCGCCGTAAAAAAAAATCATAAAATCATGAAACCCGATTTATTTATTTATTTAAAGCAATTTATATAAATTAAATGTCATCGTCGATGGCTTATATATTTATTAAATTAAGCATCTTACTTCTTAAATTATCACATATTATTTTTTAAAGAATATAGTTGACTAAGATAGTTTTAAATAATGAAGATATAGAAGGGCGAAGGAGTATTTTTTAAAAATTGATATGTGATTTTATAATTTAAAAATTAAAATGTGTGAGTTATGACCTAAATTAGATTTTTAATTTTATAAATTGATTTGAATTAAATAAACCATTTTTGTACAGGTAGCCAGCAGGGCGACGCCGTCCTTGTTGTTCCAAACCCGTCGCCTTCGCAATCGCTATAAATGAGCACGGGCGGCACCCTTCTCAGTTCTCCCTCTCCGTACCTGCCCGTCCACCAATCCATCGATCGAGCAGTTCAGGGTCGGTGTGGAAGCGGAAGTGATGGCGAGCTCTCAGACTACCAGCGTCCTGGTGAGGCCTTCGGCGGCGTCTTCTGGATCTAAGAAAACTCGCATGCACCGCCTCATCGAGGAGGAGGGCATCGTGCTGATGCCGGGGATCTTCGACGCCCTCTCCGCCGCCGTCCTGCAAAGCTCCGGATTCAAGGCCGGATTTGTCTCCGGATACGCCGTCTCCGCCTCCCGCCTCGGTATGCCCGACATCGGCCTCCTCACGTACGCTCTCGCCCTTCCCTTGCGTCGATTCAATTTTTTTCTTCTTTTTCTGAGTTGCAATTTGAGCTTCGATCTGTGCCTTTGTTTGCAATATCTGTTCGGATTTTGAAATTTTAGGCCGCCGGAGATGGCGGATGTTGCTCGAGCGATTTGCGCCGCGGCTCCTAACGTTGCGTTCATTGTTGATGCTGGTAATCACCTTTTCGCCTCATTTTGTCTGCATTTTGAACCCCTTTTGGTAACTGGTAAAGTAAATATGATTGGCCTGTGGTAAAGAACAATGGCGATGATTTATGTTGAATAAGGCATTTTGTTTGAAAACTATTAAATTGTATTCAAAGAAGTGTCTTTTCCCTACATGTTTTTGCGAGAGAGATTCGGTGAACTATTGGTTGAAAAGTTGGCTCGTTTTTGTCAGCGTTTTGAAATCCGGACTCTGAGAATTGAAATCCGATGAAATCGAGTATATTTTAGTATTTTATCTGATCGAGCTTCGTTTGCGTCTGATTTAACTGGTTTCCCAAGCTGGTCCTTGCCTTTTCCTTTTCCTTTTTTTAAGACTAGTTTTTTGTTGCCCTGAGGAACAGGAGCTGAACATTTCCCATTTTACAAAAACAAATGATTTGTCTCATAAAAAATGGAAATTGGCCACGATTAATGCTTGTTTTATTTGTTAAATTATTGTCACATATGCTGATTTGTAAAGTCCTATAAATCAACATGGCCAAAAGATTATGATGGTAATCCGCAAGAATATCTACTATTCTACTTATTGATTTAGAACATATAGTGTACCTTACTCAGATACATTAACATCTTAACTATTTCTTTTCAATTTTTGAATTTGCTTCTCAATTTTGATCTTATGCTATTCATTTATTTAGCACTACGATTTGACTGACCCAATTTAAGCTGTCGATTACCTTTTCAACAAAAATTCTATTATGTTTCGGATGAACATTTCTTTAGCTGCCAAAAGGAAATGAATCCTAGTCGCAGGGGACCAGTTGTTGCCCATAACTTCCATATTATATGGTTTTTCTGGACCACAAAGAAACTACAAATGTTTGAACAGCTCATTCTGTACCAACAAGATGTGATTTGCAAGAGGTTTGTAGGTTTCTTGATTTGATTGATGTGAAACTTCATAGTGTAGAGTCTAATGTTCAAAGACTACTGTTATCTATTACAGAATTTTCAAAGATGATTAAGCCATACCAACTAAGATGATTAATAATGTTCAGTTTAACTTTATATAGAAACTTTGATGTATTTTACTATTGTATGTTTTTTAATATATTTATTAAATTTTATCTAATATCTGTTATAACCTTGTATAGTTATTGAGATAATCCTTATGGTTTTCATAGATCAAAATAGTTGAAAACTTGATTTCATCAAACGGTTCAGCTGCTTTCCTACTTCTTACAGTAATTCTTGTAGGAAACATTTTAGCACACTAGTAAATATTTTCCAATTAGTACATTCTGTTCCACGCTAGGTTGATAGTTTTAGTTATGTGAGCATTCCAGATACAGGAGGTGGAAACGCTCTCAATGTTCAAAGGACTGTTAAGGACATTATTGGTACTGGTGCTGCTGGTTTGTTCCTTGAGGTACACGAACAATTCTCGTTTCCTTCATTCTTTGCAGTCGATTTGGTTCTCAACTTCAGAATGAACTTTGTTCCTACTTTTTTTTTTTTTTTTTGTTTTTTGCATTTGCATGATTTCCAGGATCAAGTTTGGCCAAAGAAGTGTGGTATGAGATCAATCTTAACTCCCTTGCTTTGCTCTAACTTAGTTTCTCCTCCTCCAAAACTCTGTCTTACCTAATTTCCTTTCCCCTCTGGCAATCAGGACATATGCAAGGAAAACAGGTAATTTGCTGCACAACTCCATTTAAGTAAGTATTTAAGTCATCATAAAACGGTTTTATGTTTCTTCCTGTTGTTGTATTGTTCTTAGGTGATACCAGCTGAGGAACATGCAGCCAAGATAGCAGCAGCTCGAGAAGCTATTGGCGATGCTGATTTTTTTCTTATCGCTCGTACTGATGCTCGTGCAACTGCTGGTGGTTTAAACGAAGCAATTGCGCGGGCTAACCTCTACATGGAGGTACAAGAGTTGTTCATTCATCGTTGCTAATTACCACGAATAAGTCATCACTCGTCATGAGCAAGTAACTTTGTGCAGGCAGGAGCAGATGCTTGCTTCGTCGAGGCACCGCGGAGCGACGACGAGCTGAGGGAGGTATGCAAGCGCACCAATGGCTTCAGAGCAGCCAACATGCTGGAAGGTGGGTTCACACCGTTGCACACGCCTCAGGAGCTCAAGGAGATGGGCTTCCATCTCATCGTGCATTCCACCACTGCTGTCTACGCTTCTGCTCGCGCCTTAATCGACATCTTGAAAGTAATGAAGGACGATGGAACCAGCCGAGATCATCTCCACAAGCTTACCACCTTCGAGGAGTTCAACAGTTTGATCGGGTTGAAGAAATACAACGAGACCGGTGATCGGTTTGAAAAATTCAGAGTCCCCTCAAACTGAATCCATAAACTCGACCAGTTACTAGTTACTATTTATTCATATTCAGTGTCACACTGTCATGTATGTATTGTCTTATAAATGAATCGAATAAAAATTTCAGACTAGGCTTTCTCATCGTGGTTATCGATGTTCCTAACTGGCCCTTTAAACCACTTCCTGGCGTCCACAACCCACCACAACATGACCAGGCCCAAGCAGATGGCCAGTGCAACAGGCGCATAGTTGAAGGTGTTCCAATCGATCGGATAGAGCGTGGGCAGCAGGAAGACTGAGCAAGTGTAGCAGATCCACAGGAACGCCACCAAGCAGACGGGTCTCCTTGCCCTTCCCAGGTAGAACGGACCAGGCTTGAAGTTCTTTTCTTCCATGACCATCCTCGCGAAGATCGGAACTGCATACCCACCCACCCATCCGATGGTACAGATGGACGTGATGGCCGTGAACACCACGTTCACTTTGAGGATAGGCAGCCCGAGGAGACAGCAAAGGGCCGCGCACAGCCACACTGCGTTGGCCGGAACCTTGTGCTTTGGGTGTATTTTCCTCCATACCGATGACAACGGAATCCCCTTGTCCCTTGATAGTGCATACACCTGCAAGCAGTGATTTCCATGACCAGATCAGTTCAACTGGTCCAGATGATATATACATATAGCCATTCTTACCACTCTAGCAGCGCTGGTCGTGATCGAAAGTCCGCCGAAGAAAAACGACCCCCAAATGACGAAGAGCAGAGCAATCGCTCCGGCGGAGCTGTGGAACCTCCCGTGAAACGCATCGTAAAGGATCTGCGCCGGCACAAACGTTCCGGCAGTCTCATTGCCAGTATCATACAGGTAGTCGAAGTTCTGCATTCAGGATTGTTCTCTTAATACATATGACATTGACACAGGATGAGAGTTTTGGAATATTCGAACCTGGATGCTGAAAGTGAGCGCTAAGATGTACGCCCAACCAAACACTGAGATGATGCCGATGCTCGAAAGAATGGCTATCGGTCCGTTTTTGTCAGCGCCTTTGGTTTCCTCGGTTAGATGGGCAGCAGCGTCGTATCCATAGAGGGAATACTGACTGACAAGGACCGACAAGACGACGGCGTAGGCTTTGCTGTGTATCCCCGTTGAGTCAGGGGATGTTTCGAAATGGGTGAATACATAAGACGCAGGCTGAGTGGAAAGAGAGACCAGGGGAAGCATGATAACTATAACAGAGCCACCAATCACCTGCACTGTCAACGACGAAGTCAGTGTTCTTCATCCCAAGACAGCAAAATTATGATAACCCTGATGAACATTACCTGCCACCAGATTGAGATGATATCGATCAGTGCGATGACTTCCAATGCAAATGTGTTGAGCACTGCCCATATGATTGTCAGACCAATGTACATAGCGAGAAAGACGCCTCGCGGAGCAAGATAACCGCCGCCTCTGTTTGTCCCGGTGCATAATAGAATGATGCTTTGCAGCACCTGTGAACCTGCATATGCCTGAAATGGAAGTATGCCTGACTGTGTTTCTATATCTAAACATCCAAAAGGAGATCACTGGAACATGTTTATGTAAATGTAAACAAGCTAGGGATTGTAAAGTTCACCTGAGTGCCAATTCCGGCGATGAGTCCGATAGCTTCCAGCCAAGCACAGCACCACGAGGCGAACGGACCCCAAACAGGTCCTGCTAAATGAGCAGCCCAGAAGTATAGAGAACCTGTGGTCTGTTAATAATTTTAAGATTAATCAATCTATCTAATGGATTCCAGAGAAGTCTACTATTTACCCTGAAGATCTGATTCCTTTGGATCTTTAAAGCTAATTATCAAGCATGATGGTTGTTTCTATACGTTGTTACTGAATCGATGAAAACCACTAAGAAGATGAATTTTGAAATCTTTATCAGTTTCGATCTCTATCTACCACATGCATGGCGGAGAGGTCGAGACCTAGATGTCAGAGGCGCTTACGGGGAAAGAGGAGCAGATCTCGGCCATGGCGACGCCGACGAACCAAGTGAAGAAGGAGACGACGACCCAGCCCCACACAAGGCTCGCTGGACCCGCGTACAGCAAGCTCGAGCCGTACAGCGGCGTGATCCCCGTGAACAGCGTCATCGTCGAGAACGATATCGCCAGCGTCTTGAACAGCGTCTGCACAACCAAAGAAAGATTAGATTTTGACCAAAGGAGATCCAAAGAAAAGAGCTCACCATCTCTCTCCTGAGCTCCTGCTTGTAGCCGAGCTCATTGAGCCGCTTCTCCCCTGAATCCAACTCCACCATTTTTCCTGCCTCTTCTTCTTCCTCCTCCTCCTCCTCTCAGATTCTCGAATGGATGAAGCTTATTGTCTCCTTCTCTTATGCAAGTGAATGTGAACGCATGGCCCTTGGTTGACTTTTCCCATCTCAAGTAAACAAAGCGACGCAAAAGGGAAGAAAACGGCAGCGAAAGGAGAATCAAATAGTCAAAGCTGGCAGCGTGCTGGCTCGTGCTTTTATAAACAATTCATACTCTTCGTAGTGCATTTACTCGTACAGGACAGCTCAACCATGAATCGGACTTTCCCAGTTTATATGAATTTGACCGGAACATTGCGTTTATTCGTGGAGCTCGTCGATGCTCAGTTGGAATCTTTCCAATTAATGTGAGAATCTACTGACAACTGCTGGAAATCAGAGAAGCCGGGGCTGCCGAAAGGAAGAAGAAGATGAAGCAGCGTCGATTCATTAATTTTTAAAAAAATTTTAATTAAAATTTTTTATTTAATAATATTAATGATTGATTTAATATTAATTAATTAATTTTATCTTTTTATTAAAGTTAATTTTTTAATGGTTGGTGCAATTATTCCACGGCTTGTGCGTTAATTACATTCATGCATGTTTTTTTTAATGCTATTTTTTCATATTTCGAATCGCGACAGCAATCGTATCTTGAGTTGTGTCCACCGTTTGTGCCCCGGTTATTTTGCTCATCGAGAGTTGACTCGTCTGCGTCTTTGGTGGGTCCACCACGCGCCGGCCAATAAGGAAATTAAAAGTCATAATTTTCCTTAAAAACTACCCGTTATTCCTACCTCTACGGTGAATGGAGAAAGCGCACGCGGTCCCAAACTGCTTTCCAAGTGACGTCACAGATTTGAAACGTTGTTGCGGGTATTAGAAATGTGGATGCTTCTACGTCTCTCTTTCTCGCGTCACTGGACGAGCAATACGGTCGGTCAACAAGGGAGATGGCCCACATAATTATGCGGGCAGCCCGCGTAATGAAGTCCCAGTTGGCAGTTTCCCGTTCAATTCACGCTTCTTTATGCCTGCTTTATTCCCCTTCCTTTTTCAAATATGCCATTAACACCTTCAATTAAATCAATTAATAGTCCCTCAACCCGTCGCAATTATCATCATCATCATTTTTATTAAATAAATTAATCAAAAATACAACTATATGAGAGATTAAATTTTGAGCAAGGCGCAAAGGAATTTTAAAAAATTAAAATTAAAATTTATTTTGCCCCTTTAGAAAAATTCCCTTGTAAGTTTTAAAATTAAATTATCTGGCCAAAAAAATTTGGCTCTATTCTTCTAATTTCAATACCCAGGATTTTTTTTAAAATAATTTTATAAATATGGAAAGAATAATAAGTTGAATTGATTTTAAAAATCAAGCTATTTTAGAGTTTATTACAAAATGGGGGTGCAACTTGGAATTTGTACATTCCTATATAAATAAAAACCAATTCAACTATGCGCTTCACGCGCAGAAGTAGGTCAGGGAGGAAGGAGCGCAGAGAGGAAGAAAGAAGAAGGAGAACGCGAACGCGAATGTTTTAGTTAAATCCGCTCTCGCAACGAAACCCTTGGTCGCGATCGATTTAGGGTTATCAGTTTCGATCGTCTCCCCAAGTCCTGGAGCTCTGTTCCTCGTCCGATCGATCGAGCAAGAAGATGGACAGCCACGCCGCTCCTCTTTCGAGAAGGAGCCGCGTCGCCTTCCGCCACGCTAAGGCTGCGGCGAAGGCGAAGAAGGCGAAGAACCTGTCCGAGAACGGCAGCACCACTTCTGCAGCCGCCGCAGCCGCCGCCAATACCTCCGCCTCCGCCTCCAAGCCGAATTATCCTACCCAAGCATCGTATGGTTATTTGTTTTCGCCTCTGTTGTCTTCCGAGTTTGCTCTTTTGGGGATTTGTTGTTGTGATTCTTTCTGTCGGGATGGGGCAGTGGGGAAAGGACGGTTAAGAAGCTGAGATTATCGAAAGCTCTGACTATTTCGGAGGGCACGACTGTCTCCGACGCGTGTAGGAGGATGGCGGCGCGTAAGGTCGATTCCGTGCTTTTGACGGATGTCAACGGGCTTCTCTCTGGAATTGTTACCGACAAGGTTGGTTAAGCTGATTGCTTTCGCTTTTTGATACTGCCATCTTCTTTGGTCATGAGGTAAGTATTTGTGTTGGGCTCGGTTTCGGTTCTTCAGGATATTGCCATAAGGGTTCTAGCGGAGGGTTTGAGGCCGCAGCAGACACCTGTGTCAAAGATTATGACTAGAAACCCACTTTATGTAATGTCTGATAGTCTTGCAATAGAGGCTCTACAAAAAATGGTTCAAGGTTAGCTTATTCATGAATTATTTTATTCTTTACCTTCACGTATAGTTGCCCTTAGATAATGCTTTCCTCTTGTGGTGTCGATGTTGATGGCTTGTTTTGATATAAAGCTATGGTAGTTGCTCATTATGAATAGTTAAAGCTGCAACTTTTATGTCTGTACTGTTATGCCTACAAATTCAATGCACTTTTTTGACATTATTTTTTGTTATAAATATGTAGAATGAAACAATAATTCTTATATCAAGTAAATGAGCATAAAGCACCAATAATTCTGGTTGAAGGAACATGTCTTCCTTTCTACACAACACGAGTTTAACATATTTAGGTCAAGATTCATGTTTAAGACAGAGAAAGGTTTAACTTTTGTATGAGATTAAATATTGTAGATTGGTCAATTTTTTTAAAAATGTAACCTTAATCGAATTCTTTTTCCTGATATTACATATGTCTATAAAATTTATTTATGCTATTTAGATCTACTCGGATAGTTTTTCTGATAGTCTCTTTTCGTTTATTCCAGTTGTACTAACCATATTGTTTGATACAATCATAGTATGTTGATCGCTATAACTCTGTAGTATGTACTAGCTTAAAATGCCTAACACTTTGTAGTTGGTACCCACTAATCTAGGAATTTGATGTAGACTAATTGTGGTTACCTCTATTTGTTGTATTTTCATCTTCATGCAACTCACTTACTAGAATTTGACAATACTTAGCAAGACCTAGTTTGATGTTTTTAGTAACATCATTGTGTATCTGAATTCTAGTTAATTTACAAATGCCATTGATAATAAATTGTGCGTATGCTATTGATGTTAAATTGGAGATTCATCCTTTATGATTTCTCAAAAGAACAAGCAAAATGTTGTCTGTTGGTTGATATGCGCTCTTTGATTTTGTCACCACTTCTTGTCATGGGCTAAAAATTTGGTAGGTAAAAGGGTTGTTGGAAAGGAGACTAGCTTTCGACTTATGCCATTATTGTGCTGCAAAACAAAATACGTTGTGTCCCTCAAGCTTAAAGAATACTTTTTTAAAATTATGGTGCGGTCTACCATACTTTATGGATTAAATTGTTGGACTATCAAGAATCAATGATTTCAAAAAAAAAAATTAATGCTCATAAATTATATTTACAAACAACAATGTTTGTTAAAACTTAACATGTATTTTAACTGTTGATGTTAGTTGTCACATTTGTTACTTACGTTTGATATGTTAAAATAATAATTTCAGGAACTTCAATATATTTATGCAACTGAAGTTATGCAATAATGATTATCAGAACCAAAATGCTTAGCATCATACCATGCTATAGTGCTATTTGTTTGGCTGACTAGAGCTCTGGGCAATATTAACTTTTGACTTATACGACTAATTTGAAGTTATGGAAGAGTTGTTTACTCTATATTGCATGGTAAATAGTACATATTTCCAGTTGATGATATGCTTTAGACCAGAGAAGAGGTACTTTCCTAGTAGTAGCTTTGATGTTTCAGGACTATATCATATTGCAAGAAAATCTGTTGTTCCTCTCATCTTTTCTTAAACACTGTATTGTTTCTAGGTTCAATATTTCTTATTATTTGCGGGTTAACTTGGACTTTTCATTTGCTTGGTCTTTTGCAGGAAAATTTAGGCACCTTCCTGTAGTAGAGAATGGTGAAGTTATTGCCATGCTGGATATAACGAGATGTTTATATGATGCTATATCAAAAATGGAAAAAGCTGCTGAACAAGGTAGTGCTATTGCAGCTGCAGTTGAGGGAGTTGAACGTCAATGGGAAAACAGCTTGTCAGGTTAGAGGATTTATTGTATCTTAATGAACAAGGCATGAGTAGATTAGGCCCTCTAGTGTTGTTATTTGCAGGATGTTTGTGGTTATGCTCAATTGTTCCTCAACACTTCCATTCATCATAAAAGTTGAGGATTGAAAATCTTCAGGGAAGAAGAAATAAACTTTACGTAGATTAGTTGAGGCACCATTTTGTTTCATATTCCTTTTACAGTTTTACTGTGTGAAATGATCAACTACAAATGTGTACCATGTTAATACTAGTGTCATTTTGATTCATATCCCTTTTACAAATTTAACTGTTTAGAATGATAGTAGAGTACGAATGAAACTGTCAGATAGCTGAGAATAAAGTCCTTCCTTTCAGTAGTGTACAACACAGATTGTCCTTAAGATATATGGACTTTATCTAGTGTTCTCGTTAGATTGATTTGAGTCATTATGTTTTTAGTCACATACATGACAAGTGACACAGAGCCATGAGAAATGCCTGATCTGAAAAGGAGATGAAGGTATAGGGACACATGCGTTAATCAAAATAAGGATGAAATGATGCTTGTTCTAATGGCATCGAAATTTGAAATTCTTGTTTGATAAGTGTTTGTTTTGCTATTGTATTCAACAGCTCTTATTCACTTGAATTGAGAGTTCACGTAGTATTGATTCTAACTATCTTAACCTAATTTTTTGAGGCAAAATATAATGCATGGGTTAAAAATCTTAAACATGGCTCACATTGTCATTAATTATGTTAAGGATGTAATTAACATTATTAACACACACAACACATGTTAAGCCTAATGAATGTGCAGCTGAATGGTGAATGAAAAAAATTGTAATTATTTTATAAGCTTCTTTATGATACACTATATTATTACTTTAATAAGTTGTCACATTATTAGTTTCCAAATAGGTGGAACTAAGACGGTTTGATAATTATGCCAATGATATTCAGCTACTTTATTGTCTATAAAAGTATTGCCCAATGGTTCATTGGAGACACACGTAGTGCATGTTCGTTTTTAGGTGGCTATTTTATGGGACCATTTCTTTTTTTTTTTTTTTGACAACTTTATTCAATGTTGAGTTCTACTGTTGAACCATGAATACGACTTTGTTTACTCTTGAGATAACTTTGATTATATAATTGCTCTATTTACTTTATTGAATTATTCATGATTCATCCTTTTTCCTTGATGCAGCGCCCTATGCTTTCATTGAAACTCTCCGAGAAAGAATGTTTAAGCCAACTCTTTCAACTTTTGTGACAGAGCATTCAAAGTATGTCTGTGGCTTTAGTTTTGATTTTTTTTTCTTGTACCAATGCAATTATTATTGTTATTGACCTTTCCGAAACCTGTCCGCAGAGTTGTGATGGTGTCTCCCTCAGATTCTGTCTCTGTTGCCACAAAAAAGATGCGTGACTTCCAAGTTAACTCTGTGATTGTAACAACAGGAAGTAGTCTTCATGGAGTTCTAACGTATGCTGCTCATTGTGATCTTTTGACCTTGATTTTTATTTTCTTAACTAATGTCACTTCTCCATTATTATTATTTTTTAACTCTGTTTGTCTGATAATACTTGTTTCATAATTTTGCTTAATTAATTTTGTTGCAGCACAAAGGATGTGCTTATGCGAGTAGTTGCTCAAAATATTTCACCTGATCTAACTCAGGTTGAAAAGGTAGTGTATGCCAAACTGATTCTAGAAAATTTCCATGTTCCTGAATCCTTTTTATGCATGGCTTTTACAATTTTCAGACATTATAACCCTGAATGCCTCCTTGAGGGCAGGCCTGATCTCTAAAAGCCATTTCATCTTCTTATATTTTTTGAATACTTAAATTTACGAGCTATAGGTGTTTTATCATTGTTCCACAATTGCAGTTTCTGATCATAGGTTCGTGATTATTCTATTCACCTGCTCATCCTTCTTGATGGATATCTATATAATAAATTTACTAAATAAAGAAACAAAACATGATAACCCACCTTTTTTTTTTGTGTATTTTTTCCCTCTCTCTCCATCTAGCATTGGGATTGTCTCAATGGAATTCCTGTTATGGTTTCTGAAACTGCCAACTCCATCCTGGATTCCTGAGTTGGGTGTATTTAGTCAGGCTGAAAGCGATCCGAAAATTTTTGTGAGGTTCAAATATGATATATAATCCATCAGATTGAAAGGAAATCGATTAGATAAAGAAATTGGGGACATAGAACAATACAAGTTATTAGTGCAAATTTGTATTTCCATGGAAAGAACAACTGAGAAACATATAAAAAAGTAAGTGAGAAAGAAAAACAGATCAGATGGAATAGGAAGTCAGAGCTCTGTGAAGATGTTCACTACCTTTATATATATATATTTTTCATCGTTGCATTTCCCCATACATTTTTCATCCCCATCAATGCTTAGGAATCAAGAGTTGCTCATCGTGTATCATTTAGGACCAGGGTTGCTAAATATGGCTGTACCGATCAGGATTGGCTGGTGTGTCCTCTTGGGCAGGTTAAGTTTCAATTCTAGCAGGTGATCAAGAAAGTCTCATTATTGGTAGGCTTGGATAAAAATATATGGTACTTGCAAATTAGAATGGTAAAAAGTTGATGCTATGGAGTAGAATTTGCAATTCGTAATGTGATTCTTAGCAAGTCTGGATACCTGAAGGAAGGTGTTGATAAACATTGAAGCTATTGGCATAGGGATGTCAATTCGTGGTATCATTCTCGTTTTGTGTATCATTACAGGTCAACTCCAAGGCTACAAACTGATATGTAATTTAGGCAATTTATTATATTATGTGAAATAATTGATAGCCGATTTATAGGATGTATAAGTCAGTTAAACTTATTAGTAAGTTTTTGATAAGCATGTTGGTTTATGACAACTTTACTTCATCAAAGAATTGTCTATTTGGTAAACATGTTTATTCATGCCAATTTAGGCTCTTCATAATTGTGATATGTTTTCAAGGCTGTAGTTCATATTTTAAGTCATATTGTTTAGGGATGATTTCTTGCAGATTTTTCAGTATTATTGGATCTTCATTGGAGCAACTTTTGTCTGCAATTGCTGATGAATTTTAATAACCTGTAAATTCTTATATAATGTTTCAAATCTTTATGAATTTCTTTCCAACAAGTATCATAATGAGTCATTGTCTAATCACTAATGTCCATTTTATAGGTGATGATGTTGAACCCTGAATGTGCGACCCTTGACACCACAGTTCTTGATGCATTGCACATTATGCATGATGGAAAGTTCTTGCATCTTCCGGTACTAGACAGAGGTAATCCATCATTTATTTTTATGTAAATATGTTTCCATCTTTAATTCTGATTTTCTGCTACACTTCCAAAAAAACAGACGGACGAATTGTTGCTTGTTTGGATGTTCTGCAGCTAACAAATGCAGCAATTTCCTTGGTAATAGTAATATGCTTTTATATGTGCAGTAACATAATGAAAGACTTCCCAATGCTCTTTGAATCTGAACTGGTAAATTCAGTTTCACCTTGAACAAGAAAAACAAATGGTTGTTATTTTTTAATCTCCAATCAAAATTTAGAGAATTATGACCATTTATTTTTGCCAGTCTGATCAAGTTTGCAGAGCCGTTTTTAAAGCATATTGCTCTAGCGGATTTAAAATTAAACTATTGATACTAGGTTGGAAACCCAAAATTATGGGAATCTTATGTTTGAAAAGTATCATACACACCAGCACTCTGGTTTTAAAGTCACTTCTTTCTAAGGTTTGAAGTATTGTTCTAGGTTGTAATTTCAGTTTCTAACTACAATAGTACGGTTTTAGTACTATGTCGTGCCAACACTTGATAGGAGTTGGGTTGTTGACACATTTCAAAGCGTGTCAAGATCAATTTAAAGTCTATCACAATTAGCAATTCAATTAAATTAAAGTTTTGGAGTATCAAGTTACAAAAATATAACAAGTCTATCAACTAATGATTATGCTACATACCAAAATGAATATCTTGCATTAGATGAGGGTATAAATTCTTCTAGCATCTAAGTGAGAGCTCTATAATTTTCTCAGACCTAGATTTAATCTTTCCAGCACAAATTTGATACTACTCCACACTCCTATAAATCTATCTTGATATAGTTGGACTTGAACTTACATAATTGAAAGTGGAGAACATGCGATAGATACAAGATACATAATTGAAACTAGGAAACATGCAAGATACGATTACATCTTGGTTTCTTTGACACTAGCATTACTCCTCTTTGTTATTGTTGGTATTCTAGTTGGTTTTTTTACTTTCCGTTCTCTTTTTTTAGTGATACATCTCCTTATCAGTGGCAAACAAAATCCAAGGATGAGTCATGGGACGAGAAATATTTTGTCTACCAGTTCTAGTTTTTTCCTTTTTTAGTAAGTACCACTGAAACTATAGCAGCACAAGTGACAATAAAATTTACCCGTGCTGACATGGTACAAGTGTTAGTCGGTGGTTTGAATGATAGGTTTCAATCATGCTAATCAATATTGAACTTCACTTGAAACTATACTTCCAATTATGCATTCACTTCTTGTCACACTATGTTTTCATTTTTTTTCAAAACAATAAGAGTGAATCTAGCAATTTACTTTAGTATCTGAGTAAAGCTAGTATAGTACTACGTCAGAGTACAAGGCAAACCAAACACAAAGGGAATTTCAGCAGATATGTCAAGCATAATTAGAACTGCTTAAGTGGATTGTCCAGCAGTCCAAACCTGCAGCTGCCAAAATTTGGGTCCCAAGATCAGTGTTGGCTGAACAATTTGAATAATGAAAATGCTGGATGAACAATTTGTTCACTCTTTCTCATTTTTTTATTAAAAAAGTTGAGACCACTATAGGCTTATAGCTAGTTTTTGACAGCCAACTACATTCTGCATCAAAACTATGGAGATCACTGCCATGGACAGACAGTGGAGTATTGTCGCTACACTGAGTGATGTAATAGATACAGCTATACAGAATATTCTAACAGGATATTATTCTGCCAAATAACCTAATTCCATAAGGTGATATTGATAACCAATGCCCCTTAGGCTATTTTGTCTTGATGGTTTTTTACATATATGCTCACAGAGCTATTTCTGGTTTGGTTCACTTTAAGTGATCCTTGTTGCATTTCATTTGTAAAGGTTGATGGAGGTTCTGAAGCTACCAATGACATGGCAAACACAATGATGCAAAACTTTTGGGATTCTGCACTAGCCTTGGAGCCTGCAGATCCAGAGTTTGACACGAATAGGTACATTTTATCATCTTTTTCTATTATATTTTCCTTGCCAAACATCTATTTATGAACTTTTTTTGCTTGTTGCAGTGAATCGTCAGCATTGATGACATCTGAGCATACTGAAACTGGGAAGTACAAGTATCCCCCTCTTGTTGGAAACACATTTTCTTTCAAATTTGAAGATCAAAACGGGCACATACACAGATTTAATCGTGGTTAGTATGAGACAAGGTCACAGAACCATTTTCTGTTTGACAGAGCTTCAATTGATTTCTGTACTAATATCTAAGGTTGGAATGGTTTGTGAACTTTTCTTGTAGACACGGAGAGTTTGGATGAACTTGTATCTGCTATAATGAAGAGGACAGGGCTGTGATCGTGACAACAAAATTCAACTTTTGGTGAGATCATAATTCTTGCATGCATGTGTGTGGTGTTATTGCACAAGTAATGGAACTCAATGGTTCAACCATGACTCTGCCCGTGCAGTATGAAGATGATGAAGGCGACAAGGTTCTTCTTACTTCAGATAGTGATGTTGTGTCAGCTATCAATCATGCCCGATCAGCAGGATGGAAGGTACTCTTTAATTCATCTCGCCTTTCATTTAGCACATTATATTACCTTCTATCATTCATCTCCAACCGTACATATCATATAAATCAAAGGCTACAATCCAATTCTGGTGTCAGTGTGCCAAATATGTATCCATCTGGAGTTGGTAGGGTATTGTGGTAACCAGACAAATTCATTTTTTTATGTCATTAAATTCGACTTCTGAAGTAAATCATGTTTAAATGTGAGTCAAAACATATTTTCATGCCTAGATGTTCAATTTAGTAGGCTTATTGTTGTTTCAGGTTCTAAGGCTGCACATTGATGACCCAGAAACGAAGAAGGAAGCTACGAAACCAGATCTTGCAGAAGTCCAAAGAGGTAGAGTAACAACTCTCCAATTGGGGATTTTAACTGGAACTGTGGTACTGGCTAGCATTGGAATTATGGTTTACTTGAAACGATCAAACTCGTGACTCATTTAAAATAATAATAATAATAATAATAAAGCTCCTGAGTGCCATTATTTGCGCATGTCAGTTGCATCATCAAAGATCCCTCCAATTTTGAGCATACCCTATTGTATAATTTTTAGCCGAGCAAATAGAGGAATCGATGTGAGTGATATTGATCAAGCAATGAAATAAGAAATCTCGTGCATCAAATATTTGCACCATGTCTGCATGCTTATTGATCAGATGCTTTGGTTCTTGCTCTGTGGTCAGAGTTCTAATTTTTGCCATCTTTTCATCTATGTTTATGAGAAGGCATCCCATCAAACGACTAAAGTGCATATTATTACTTTCATTCAATTAATTCATCTATTTGCAGATTTCTTTTATAGATAATATTCTATGTGTTCATATATTTAAAGTTAGCATAGCATTCATCCGAAAAGAAAAAGAGAAGTCCTCCGATAAATGAGCATACAGTCACAACGAATGCACTTCAACAAATTCCCATTGGGAGGTATTATTATTAAAAAAAAACAACTTCGAAGGTATTTTTCCTCGAGAGAAAACAAGCTAAAAACTAAAGTAATAAACTTTCATTTGTTGCTGAGAGAGAAAAAAAAATTGTCACCAAAATGTGGAATCCCGTAGCGGCAAAACAAAAAGATTCAGGCGTATAACTTTTGAAGGTCATCAGCATATGCCTTTCTAACGGCTTCTCTCTTGAGTTTGAGTGCAGCAGTGACCAGACCAGATTCAGGGATCCATGGTTCAGGAATCAACTTGATCTTAGCTGGGATCTCAAACTTATCCAGTCGAGCCTGTTTCGCTGCCTGTTTCCAAATTGAATAAAACGTTAGTATCAGTTTCATCAATTGATATCTGAGATGCTGACTCATTGATATTTCTCACATAAAGATATGAGATATGACGAGGTAAAGTGCAACGAAGCCAGATGGTGCAGTATACTACCAACTAGTAGCTTGTTTGATGATAAGTTGCAATGTGAAGATGCACTCTTAATATCAAAAGAACAACCATATTGGTGATACAGTTTACAGTTTACATGTGATTGTACCTGTTATGATACTTATTATAACTTTTAACGTCTAGATTGTGTTCAAACATGTGAAAGTTGAGGTTACTTAATCATGTGAAACGAAGTCCTTTGAGCATAAACAAGCAAGTAGGAGAGACCATCTTATCTTTGCAGACGACAACGATTAAAGAAAATTGAGCTTATATATATATATTCTTTTGAAAAACTATTTTAAACAAATCTTTCAAAACTTAAGTTTGAAAACTGTTTTGAAAATCTAATACAAAATTTATGTTTCCAAACTTATTTGAAAATCACCCTGAAAAATAATTTTACAATCTACTATGGTCTTTCAAGAATTATCAAGACTTAGACGTGACCATTGGCATTACCATTATTGTTGGTGCAAGAGAGAGTGAACTTAAAATATTAAATCTTTTTGATGTATGAAAAGGGGGAGAAGGGACCTTAAGTTAATAATATAGATTTCTCCCAGAAAATTAAACCCTGACCTATATTAACTTAAGAAATTGTCAAACATCAAAAAGGGGGAGATTGTTGGTGCAAGATGCACTAAGATCTTGCCTAGTGTTTCGATGTTTGACAATACACCTAAGTCTGGTCAGTTTGACCAAGGGTTGATCCAAACAGGACCTGATGTTTGGATGTGTGGAAGTGAGCAAGAAGACCTAGTCGGTTAGACTAGGTAGTGGAAGTCCTGATCTGGACGATTGGGCAAGGAAGTCCTGGTGAGTGAAGCTGGGCAAGGGAAAGTCCTAGTTGTAGGCTAGGCAAAGGGAAGTCCTGATTTGGAGGATCAGGCAGAAGTCTTGGCAGAGTCCTGAGTGCACCAGGTGAAGTCTGGGCTGGTCTAGGTGACCGAGTCGCAGCAGAAGTCTGGGCTGGTCTAGGTGACCGAGTCGCAGCAGAAGTCTGGGCTGGTCTAGGTGACCGAGTCGCAGCAGAAGTCTGGGTTGGTTAGAGAGAACCGAACCACAGCAAAAATCCTGGGGGGCTAGGACAGAGCCGAGCACAAGTCCAACAAGTCTGGAGGACTTGGTTGGCATGAATTCTCCAGAATGGAGTGGGTTAGGCTAACCCAAGATTTCGGTAGAAATCTGAAGTTAGACCCACTAGGTAAGGCTTTAGGTTGTTGTGTTTGCTTGTCTGTATGCTTGTCTTGCAGGAACCAGGAGCTGGAAGCAAGAGGGAAAAGCAGAGGTGAAGCAAGCAAAGTCAACCCAAAGTCAAGCTCAAAGTCAACTCTGGTCAAACCTGGGTTGAGTCGACTCAGATCGGGTTTTGAGTCGACTCGGCACTGGAGTCGACTCAGATCGGGTTTTGAGTCGACTCAGGCTGACGCAGAGTCAAGACTTATCGCCGTTGACGCCACGCAAGCTGGAGTCGACCCAGAAGGCAAGTCGAGTCGACTCAGAGAGGATAGCGGGCGAAGGCGATAGAACTTTATCTGCCACATCATCTGGAGTCGACCCAGATAAGGATCTGAGTCGACTCAGGAGGGCTATAAAAGGAGGTCGCGAGCAGCAACCCAGAAATCAATTCACACGATCTCCTTTCCATCAAGTGGTGCTTCTGAACACGAACGGAACCAAGTTCTCGCAACCGGGGAAGATCCAGGAGGAGTGCGCGACGCTCAGGACTTCCAGATCGGCTACCGAGAGTTTGTTTTATTTTTACTGTTCTAATTTCAATTTATCTCATTGTAATTGTTATTGGACTGTAAGACGGGTTTCTCCGCCTCCGAACGACGTTCGGAAAGGAGACCACTAGTGGACGGGCGCCTCCCGAATTAGGCCTTGGACGTACTAACCCTGGGGGGTTAGGAACCAAGTAAATCCCGCGTGTCCCCTTGCATTTATTTCTAATTCCGCTGCTTAGTCTTTGATAGTTAACGAACGATTTGCGAAAAAGCGACACGCGCTATTCACCCCCCCTCTAGCGCGTGTATCGATCCTACAAATGTGGGGACCCTCGGGGAAAACAAAGGAAGTAGGGGAGGCTCGGACCATGAGGGACATGGCAGTCGGACCATGAGGGACATGGCAGCCAGACCATGAGGACATAGCAGCCGGACCATGAGAAATGGCAGCCGGACCATGAGAAATGGTAGCGGAGCTTCCAGTGGTCCTTTGTTTGAGGGGGAGGATTGTTGGGTTGCAAGGGTGCAAACATAGTCCCACATCTAAAACACATGGGAAAGATCATGGGTTTAAAAGGATGGAAAGTATCTCCATTTGCATGAGGCCTTTTGGGAGAACCCAAGAACAAAACCATGAGGATTTAGGCCCAAAGTGGACAATATCATGCTATTGTGGAGATACGAATATTCTTTTGGACCTAACAAGCAGATCCCTGGCATCATCTGTAAGCTCCTACCTGATATCTGGGAAGATAGAAAAATCTCAGGGTCCAAAAGGTGAGTACAAAACTCAGTGGGTAATAGAGACAGATAGTGCATGAAGAGATAAATAAAGATAACAAGGATACATACCAAAGTTCAGCAAGATATCATAAATAACTCTGCAGGTAGTAAGCACTAAAACAGTCTCATGTAATGCACCATATGAATGACATGTCAAACAAAGTGCAACAATCAAGAATCAAACAGATAAGCAATCAAATGCAGGATCAGTACGGTCCAATACATATATATAACATGCACATGATGTGCGTATGCATGATGCAACTGCCCCACACGCTACAGAACTCGTGCAAGCATCTGAGACTGGGTATGGCCGGCATCGAGGAATCAGTACTCCGCGCCCTACAACAAAGTAGTCCGGTGATCCAAATCGAGGGATCAGTGCTTCGCGTCCGGTGATCCCGTAGCTATGATAAGCTACATATCCTATGGTCGATATCTGTCCTCTAATACTCTCCGAGTACCACCCCTAATCGGTGTCGGGATCAGATCATCGACTCGGTTGCGTACACTGCCATACAGTCGTCGACTGCGTGCACTACCGTACAGTCGCCATCAATATGATGGAAATAGGGTGTCAATACCACCTATATACTACTAAGGCCAACTATAGACACGATAGACCCACATCATTGGGATTTACAATCGTTATCAGGCGTCATGATGAGATGTTCATTTCATAGTCATTAGCACCTACCAGTCCAATCAATACGCATAGGTATAAATCATAATAATCTCACGTATCAAGGATAGGAAACAAAATCAAGAACAGTAAACCAAGGTCAACGAATATAGGGTCAAGCATGGTATGAACAATGAGTAACATAAGCAGTATACAAGTAACAAAGGAATCAAGATATCAAACTATAAGAACTGTCAAAGAATCATGCATTGAAAATAGAAAGAACTATATTGACCAAATACAGTAACTCACCCACCTGATATATCGCAAATCCATAATAGAACTACCAAAGTGCTTCCTCGTATCGTATCCAACTCCACAGATCACTCAAGGTCCTGCAAATACAAGGATAATATCCCTAATTGTAAAACCATATCACCAAGAAACCCTAATCAATTTAGAGTTAGTTTAATACTATTTAGGGTTAGACCAATCTCACCGTTGGGTTGTTATTAATAGGGTTTAACTAATCCACTAATTAATTGTATTAATTAATTAATACAACCAATCTTGTGTTTAATTAAATCCAAGCTAACCCCATTAGATTAATATTAACGCAATTTAGTCAAACCAACGTAGCCCCAGTTACTATAACTCAAGTTAATTCCTGATCTTACCTTACTAATTAATTTCTCTATGGCCTGAAGGCTTCTTAAACGGACGGTCTTGAGGGAGGAGGCTGGCGGTGGCAAGGCAACGATGTCGAGGAGAGATCGTAGATGCTGCTGGAAGAAGAAGTAGAAGAAGCTTCGGTTGGTGAGGAAGGCGGCGATGCTCCTTTCGACGGACGGCTCAAACAGAGGAGAAGGAGCTTTACCAAACCAAAGTCACAATGCTAGGGTTTCTCCAGCCATGCTTATGGTCGGTGACAGTAGATGGTGGCAAAAGGCGAAGGGCCTACGGCGGTTTCACAGGGCACAAGAACAGGGGTGGCGCGGCTTCGAGCAGAGGAGGGGCGGAAGAGGGAAGGGAAGGTTGAGGAGCAGGCAAAGGTAGGGCGGCGGCTGTGATTCCTACATCTCTAGTGAAGGAAGGCGGCGGGGCAGGCGTGACGGCGGCGGTCGTCCGGCTGTGCAGAGGGCGATCGGGGAAGCAGGAGGCGGCGCTGTGGCGGCATCGACATCTCTACAGGCAGCAGCGGCTTCGGCTGATGAGGACGAAGAGGAGCAGCGACGAAGGCACAGCAGCGGGCGGCTTCAGCTGGTGAGGCGCGACGGCGAGCGATGAATTGGAAGAGGGGAGGAGGATCGAGCAGGCTTGGGGAAAAAAAGAGTCGCGCGATTCCTTTTTAAAGAGGAATCACAGTAACGTTTGGATTTAACCCCAAATCGGCGCAACTAACTGGCTAAACTGGCTAAAAATTATGGTTTACTGGGCTAAACCCAATTAAAAACCTAAGTTTTATTATAACGATTGAACCGGTTACTATAGCGAACCAGGTTCAACTTTGGTTCGCTTGGTTCACTAACTAAATGACTTCTGATTTAACTCAAATCAGTTTTGTTGGATTCGTCTTTGTGAAACCGATGGAATCAAAATATCTCCATAATGATATGATATTGTCCACTTTGGGCCTAAGCCCTCATGACTTTGTTCTTAGGCTCTCCCCAAAAGGCCTCATACCAATGGAGATACTTTCCATCCTTTTAACCCCATGATATTTTCCATGTACTTTAGATGTGGGACTATGTTTGCACCCTTGCAACCCAATAAGACGAACCTTTTTATCCATTTTATTTTACCAAAACCTCTTTCATTACAAACTAAACCACGTTGGTTCAATTTGGTTCAATCTTGGTTTGTTTAGTTCACTAACCAAACGATCTCTGATTTAATCCAATTTGGTTTCGTCGATCTCCTCTTTGTAAGACGAGTCTCATTCTCCCGAATCTTATATTTAATAACCTAATGGATTTCTATTTTTATGATTTACAAGTTTAGTCTAATTGTCTTATTAAATAAATTAGAGTTTAAATTAATTAAACCTAATCCACTCTAGGTTTAACATAATTAGCCTTCCTAATCTTCCCTCAAATTTTTGATATTTTACAATTCCAGCTAACCTTTACTAAGCAGGAGCACTTAACTTGATCCATATTCTTTATTTTTAGCTCAAGTTTTGATTTGATCCGTGGACATAAGCATCAAAAATCCAATCTTTTACCCCTATGCATCTCACACCATTCTAGGTTTCACAATACATAAGCAAGTTATCTGGTGTGCTTTGTGAGATGCAGTAACCTGAGTCTATAAGTGCATAATCTCTATTGGGAATGCTTAGGCTAAGTCCAAACTTTGCTTTTAATTTTGAAATCAATGATTAAATTAAGGAGGCGTTGGGTTTGGAAAATTTTTTATTTTTTGTTTTTCATTTTCTATTTCTATTTTTCTATTTTCTGATCTTATTTTTAGAAAATATATCATACGTTTGGTATGATATACTATTTTTTATTTTCTAGAAAAAAATTAAAAAATGTGTTTGGTTTGTTAATATAAAAAATTATAAATAAAATAAATTTTTTTAATAAAAATATCAGGAAAAAAATCATACAAGAAGGAGATCAACTATATTAGAAAGAGGTCAAATCTGACCTTCTAATATAGTATTACATAACTTCAAATGTACTGTGAAATCTAATTAAAATCAAATTAATTTTAAATTTAAAAAATAAAATTATAGAATTATATTTATTAATTTTATGAATAAAATAATTATTTTATTAATATATATATTTAGTTTAAATTTTAAAAATAAAAGTAACAAATTATATTTATTAATTTAATGAATTATTTTATTAAAATAATTATTTTTAATGAATTATTTTATTAAAATAAAATTATCAAATTATATTTATTAATTTAACTAATTATTTTATTAAAATAAATATAAATTTATTTTAAATTAAAAAATAAAATTAAATAATTATATTTATTAATTTAATGAATTATTTTATTAAAATAATTATTTAAATAAATTATTTTATTAAAATATATAAATTTATTTTAAATTTTAAAAGATAAAATTAAAAAATTATATTTATTAATTTAATAATTTATTTTATTAAAAAATTATTTTTAATGAATTATTTTATTAAAATAAAATTATCAAATTATATTTATTAATTTAATAAATTATTTTATTAAAATAATCGTGCGATGAGGAGGAGTGTGGCACTGTAGCCGCCTTTTCTCATTTTCTATTTTTTAGCTGCAGTTTTCATTCTTTATAGAAAATAATATTTTATTATTTTCTATTTTCTTAGAAAATGACTTCTCATTTTCTAGAAAATGAGATTGGAAAACACAAAGCAAACATTAATTTCTAGAAAATAAGATAATGAAAATGAAAAATGATCAAACCAAACGCCCCCTAAGTTTTTCAAAGATAAGTATAATTTTGAAAACTAAGTATTAGTAGATTTGAAAAACTATTGTGATAAAAACATTGATTTTGAAAAAAAAAGTATCTTTAGTCTACCAAACACATTCCTAATTGCCTTATGGGTGTGCTAAACTCAGATTCAAATAGGGGGTTTATAAAAATGTCAGCTAGGTTTGATTTGGACTCAACATAGTCGAGTATAATTTTTTCCTTAGCGACATGGTCTCTAACAAAATGGTGTTTGACTTCTATGTGTTTGGTTCTAGAGTGATGGATTTAGTTCTTGGTGAAATTGATTGAACTGATATTGTCAATTAATACTTTGGTATTGTGGTATTTCAAGTTAAAATCAATTAATGTGTGTATCATCTAAAATAATTGTGCAATACATTCCCTCATTGCTATGTACTCTACTTTAGTAGTAGATAATACAATACATTATTGCTCTCTACTACACCAGCTGACTAGACATAGATCTAAGAACTGACATCCTTCACTTGTACTTTTTCTATCTAATTTACAATCAATATAGTCTGAGTCAGAGTACCCTCCTAGATTAAAGTGATTACTTTTAGGGTACCATATTCTTACATTTAGTATTCCCTTAACATATCTAAGTATTCTTTTTACTAGTGTTAGATGAGATTTCTTAGCATCTGATTGATACATATCACACATACCTATTACAAATAAAATATCAGGTCGACTTGCAGTTAAATATAGTAGATACCTATTATACTCCTATAATATTTCAAGTCTATTTATTTTCCTTCTAGGTCGCTATCAATATTTATGTTTGTTGCTATGGGTGTTTTTATTTTTTTTGAATTGTTCATACCAAATTTCTTAATTAATTTTTTTACATATTTAGTTTGATAAATGTATTAACCATCTTTAGTTTGTTTTATCTGTAATCCTAAGAAAAAGTATAGTTTACCTACCCGATTTATTTTGAACTCATTTTGATTAGTTCAACAAATTCATTTAAAAATATAGTGTTGGTTCAATCAAAAATTATATCATCTATATAGATTTGAGCTATGAAGAAATCCTTAACTACAATCTTGACAAATAAATAAGAGTCAATTTATCCTTAGTTAAAGTTCTTAGATATTAGGTATGCTGATAGTCTTTCATACCATGTCCTAAAGCTTTCGTGAGTTTGAAGACATAGGTGGTAGAAGGTTCGTCTAAAGCATCCCGATTGAAGTGTTGGATGTACTCTCGTAAGATTTCTTGGTTCCACTACTTCATTGTAAATAGACTAAGAGAAGTCTTATAGTAGTGCTTGCAGCTAGTAAAATAATATAGGGATATGATATTAAATTCCTTAAAGGACTGGATAGAGTCTGACTTCAGTCAACTAAACAACCTTTGTGTCAGACCTGATAGAGTCATCAAGAAAACTTTGCATTTTACCCTATTAGCATATTGATGCCGAAGGGGACAATTTTGAATTGGCATAAGGGGTCTTCCGAGGTCGATTATCTAGTATACTCGGTAATCTACAATGGCTGGAAGTGTCTTGGCAGTTATTCAACCAATATCTCTTATGAAAATGGAGTATCTCACCGAATTAACATCTCCTTCTTTTTAATCATGAGAGTGGCTTTTCCTGTCTAAGAAGTCTCTTGAAGGCAATTCTCAGACTGTTGACTCTCGAGACTGTTCTTCTTAAGAAATTGATATTCCCTCAAGTACTTTTGTGGGGGGAAGTTTGGCATGGGTTGTCGTTGCAAAATCTCCTCTGTAGGCAACCTGACCTCTTTCACTCGAGGTGGATCCTTGCTCTCCTTGGCTTCCTGGTACATCTCTCATCTCAAAGTCTCAGCTTGGTGTTCACATAGACGTCGCTAAAATGATCTGGTCTAAGATTAGGGGATGAGATAACTCCCTGACGTGTCTGTGACTCCTATCGATTTTTATTGAGTCGGCTCATGTCGGGTCAATTGTTGCTCTGCTAAGTAATTGTATGAGTTGAGGTGAAGATCTCTAGTGTCGATCACTGAAAGAATTGAAAAGAAGCTAGAAGGGGGGCCAAGACATACTTTAGTTTAAACCCTCTAATACTCAAGTCAAATTCGGAGAGAAGGAATTGGAGAGAAAAGACAATAGTGAAGAGAAAGTAGTAAAACACTATCTCTTGATATCCTTCTTAACACTTGTTATCCCTATAGCGTCCTTTAGGGTTGCTATGATTTGTTATAATTATCACATCCTTGGAGTTGTTGGCAGCCTATATAACCGCTACGTTCCTCAAGATTACTGACAGCTTGCATAACAGTCGTATCCCTCAGGGCTTCAGGTGCATAACAGTCGTATCCCTTGGGGCTACTAACGCATAATGGTTGTGTCCCTTGAGACTGCTTAATGACTTAGATTAACTCAAGTTGGTCTCGATTGAGAATCAACTGATCTGACTTGAATTTAGATATGAGTTGACAAATTTGATCCAAGTTCCATCCTACATCGGACAGATTGAGCACGGAGCCACGGATAGGACTACGTTCCACGTGTGTCTGATCTCAATTCCATCGGGTCAGTTTTAAAAGGGCTCTCGCACAAAGGCCCAAGCCCAAGCGAGACTGGGACAAAGTATTTGTTTTTTCGGCCGAAATTGTTGCGGTTCGTGGTGGTCGACAGCTAGGTCACTTTTTCCCGCAAACGCCCTTCTTCCCGCTCTCCGTCACTGTGCGTCCGATACTGTACCACCGCCTGTGGGCCAGGCTATCCGCTGATGTCTGGTGGCGCCGACCACCGTGGGCAGCAGAACGACTATAAGATGTGGGGTGACTCGAACCCCACCCACTCCTCCAAGAAGCCGAGGGAGCCGGAGGTCGGCCGGGCCTTTGAGCCGTCCACTACAGCTGCGTCTTGCAGTGGGTCGAGTGAGACCCAATCGCGGGAGCTGGATAGGGATGTTAATTATGCGGATGATTCCTCGGAAGTGAGATTCTTTAGCTTAATTGTTTCTGAGTTTGATTGTACAGTTTATGCTCATGGCGCTCTGCCTTTTTTTTTCCTTTTCATTTTTGGTTTTTGAAAGATAAATGATAATTTTTTTCTCTGATTTCTGTCTTCGAACACAGGAGGAGGATGAATATTGCGAAGAAAAGCGATTGAGGACCGGAAACAAACGAAAGGGAACAAACATGAACAAGGAGAAAAAACGTAGCAGGAAAACCGAGATGGAGGATACCATCAGTAAATCCAACTCCAGGAGGGTTGTGCAAAATGAGAATTACCCAGAGGCAATTTTTTTCTTAAGCAAACCCTTTTTTTTCTCGTTGCCTTCTCATATATATTCACCTTTTTGTGAAAAAAAAATCTCATTGATTTTCAGGGCATCAAAAAGAAGAAATTAATTGGCAGTGATGCACTTATGTGCCATCAATGCCAAAGGAATGATAAAGGCAGAGTTGTATGGTGCACTTCATGCGACAAGAAGCGATTCTGCATACCTTGCATTAGCCGCTGGTGGGTGTCTGTGACTTTTTGTTGTTTAAATATAAAAGCGATTCTGCAGTCTTTCCTAGGATTTGTAAACTTTAATTCATAGTACTTGACTGGCTTACATCTTTGATGGTAGTGTGAAAAATTCAGAGCAACATTTCACTTAGCTCTCTTAATTTCTGCATTCAGTCTGTGATGTATAGGTTTCCCCATTTGATAGAGGCAGATGTTGCAGCTGAGCAACATTTTACTAAACTCTCTTAATTTCTGCATTTGGTTTATGATGTATAGGTATCCCCATTTGACCGAGGCCGATATTGCAGCTGAGTGTCCATTTTGTCGTGGAAATTGCAACTGCAAGGCGTGCTTGCGTATGATAAGTCTAACCAAGGTTTGCTTCTGGTGGCTGTACTTTCTCTACTAGTAGCCTTATTATAATTGATTTTAAATTTGTTCTTATATAGTATCTTAATTTCTGTTAAATGCTTCAGCCTTCAAGAAATGTGATCAATGAGGCTGATAAAATCAAATTTCAATTCTACACTCTAAATTTATTGCTTCCATGGTTGAAAGAGATGCTCCAAGAGCAAAATGTAGAGAAAGAAATTGAAGCTAAGATTCAAGGTAGTACTGTTCTATCATACTTTAGTTGTTTCTCCAATAAAAATGGTTTTCATAACATTTCTGGAGTTTTGACCAGATTCTTTCCCAAGTGAAATTAAGTTACAAAGGACCAAGTGTGCAAAGGATGAACGCATTTTCTGGTAGAAACTTGTACCATAATCAAAATTATGTTCTCTTTGAAGTCAGGCTCTTAACGATCCATTCATATGTGTTGTATTGAACAGTAACATCTGCAGGACATCGATAGTTGATTTCCATAGAAGCTGTTCAAACTGTTTGCTGGACCTATGCCTTAGCTGCTGTCGAGAACTTCGTGATGGTTATCTTCCTGGTGGCCTTGGAAAAATCATTTTGCCCTATCAGGATAGAGGCAGTGCTTACATCCACGGTGGCAAAATGAGTGGAAGTTTTTCAAGCAGAAAAAAATACTCAAATGACAATCAATCTGTAAAAGAATGGAGGCCAAACAAGGATGGCAGCATTCCTTGTCCACCTAAAGAATTTGGAGGTTGTGGCTCTGTCCATTTGGAACTGAAGTGTTTGTTTCAGGAAAATTTCCTTAGTGCTCTTGAGAAAAAAGTTGAGGTAATTCTTAGCAGTCAATTTGCAGAATCCCATGATAATTCTGGTCAGTGCTCATGTTTCAATGCAACTGGAGCAATTAGTTCTAGCAGTGGGTTGCTGCGAAAAGCGGCAAGTCGCCAGAGCTCAGATGATAACTACTTGTACTGCCCTCCAGCAAGTTTTACTCGACAAGGTGAACTAGAGCATTTCCAGAAGCACTGGCTGAAAGGTCAGCCTGTTATTGTCAGAGATGTGCTTGGGATCACATCTGGATTGAGCTGGGAGCCTATGGTCATGTGGCGAGCATTACGAGAAAAAAAACTGTCTAAGAGGGCTTCTGAGAGACTTACTGTGAAGGCAATTGACTGCTTGGATTTATGTGAGGTCAGTTCAAATTCCCATTCCTGATATTTTTTTAGTCAAGGAGATTATTTTATCTGATCTTTGAAATTCTTAAATAAAAAATAAATCTAATGTCTCAGCGATCATTTTGCTATTTGATTGCTTCTAAAAAGTGAATTATTTTATGGCCTACATATTTAATTTGTAGACTGAGAAGCAGTGAATTCTTTTATTCTCACCACAATTATTTTATGACCTACATATTTAATTTGTAGAGAAGCAGTGAATTCTTTTATTCTCACCACCTCACCTAAACGGTAGCTAGAGTTTGTAAATCCTTCTTTTACATGTAGTCTCAAATGCTTTGCTGAGAAATAGTTTAGTTATTCTTGTCACAATTAGTTTATCTTAACTTGCTAATACTGCATAAATAATCTTCTCTGTGATATTTTTTTCATTCATCATTGAAGCAATCTGGATGTTGAATTGGATATTTTGCAGGTGGAGATTAATATCCACCAATTCTTCGCTGGTTATATTGAAGGTCGCAAACACAAAAATGGGTGGCCTGAGATGCTCAAACTTAAGGATTGGCCTCCAGCTAATTCCTTCGAGGAACGCCTGCCACGTCATGGTGCTGAATTTATTTCTGCCTTGCCGTTTCCTGAATATACAGATCCTACGGTTGGCTATCTTAATCTTGCTACAAAGCTCCCAAAGGATGTGATCAAGCCTGATCTAGGTCCCAAAACATACATAGCCTATGGAGTCACTGAAGAATTGGGAAGAGGTGATTCTGTCACCAAGCTTCACTGTGACATGTCTGATGCTGTAAATTCTCCAACCATTTTACCGATATGCTGCTTGCATCTCCTTTTTCATAAAATTGGCCTTTTTGTTGTCATTTGTTTCATCATATGATTAACTTGAATAAGTCTAAGCATCTTGTTTTTGCCTGTTCACTAAGAGATAAGTTGATTTTTTTTTTTTGGTTATATTCTTGAAGCTGTATTTTTCTTGGTACTGATCATTTTAACTCTCATTATTCATTCAAATTGGGCAATTGTTTCGCTATGTACTAATGGTAAATATTCTAGTCTATCAAGTTTGAAAGTTCAGCTGTTCGCCAATCTGACTGACTGATGTTCTTAAATCCTATGTTGAAATTGTGCTTATATTTGAATAGATTATGCTACTGCCTTCTTAAGCTGACTCGTTTTTCTCACTATTCCTTAATGTCATGATCGATTAATTAGATACTGAATCCATCTCAAATATGAACTCTTTTATGCATTGTCTGGATTGTATTTCAGGTTAATGTTCTGACACATACAGCAGAAGTAACTCTTTCTGATGATCAGCTTTCAACCATTAAAAAGTTGAAAAAGCAGCATTTGGCGCAAGATATAAAAGAAGATTTGTATACTGTTGATATGATAGTATCAGCATCTGTTGATAAGTCAGAGCAGGAACTTCTAGATGGAGGTGCTCTATGGGACATTTTCCGAAGAGAAGATTCTGAGAAGCTGCAAGAATACCTTAGAAGGCATTATAGGGAGTTTAGGCATACCTACTGTTCCTCTGTAGAACAGGTAGATATTATTCTGGTCGTTTGGCTGCTGAATAGTTTCTTTCTAGTTGAAATGGAAATTAAATGTTCTCTCCCGTTTAGGTGATTCATCCGATCCATGACCAGTCTTTCTACTTGACAATAGAGCATAAGAGAAAACTCAAGGCTGAATACGGTAAGCAATATTATTTATGTCAAAATTTAAAATTCTTTTTGTAAATGCAAAATGTAATTCATCCTTGAATATCATTATAACATTTGCAAGCTATGTCATATCTGGGTTTATGTAGGAATTGAACCTTGGACATTTGTGCAAAAACTTGGTGAAGCTGTCTTTATCCCTGCTGGATGCCCCCACCAAGTCAGAAATCTGAAGGTTGATATTTGCATTCATGATTTCGTGTGATAATTATGTCTCTAAGACTGATTTTATTTCTCATTCAATATTAGGTAATCCAACAACTGAATTGTTTCCTGTTTTCTTCTTAACAACAGTCATGCATAAAAGTTGCATTAGATTTTGTCTCTCCTGAAAACATCCGTGAGTGCATTCGGCTCACTGAAGAATATCGTACTCTTCCTGAAGAGCACAGAGCTAAGGAAGATAAACTCGAGGTCCCCTTATTATCAACCTTTCCAGTTTTTTTGTTACCATGTCCTGTAATTTCTATTTTCTTTCTGATCTCTTAGCTTTTGAACTATTTTCATTAAACTGTCCAGGTAAAGAAAATGGCTTTGCATGCTCTGAATCAGGCGGTGAAGGAATTCAAGGAATTTAATCCAAACAAGAAGGTTCAATTATGACACTGTCGCTTGCACATGGTAATGTTAATTTTGCTTTTTTTGGTGTTATGTCCAATGCATTCTTTCAATCAATAGTTTTGAGTAAACTATGAGAATTCAGAGTGGAATTTTCTAACACAGAATTTAAACCCTTTAAAATCAAGTTTAAAAATTTTAGTTGTTTAAAATTTATTTTTTTTGTACATCTGAAGTTCAGATTTTATTTTTTTTATAGAAAGTTTTTAGATACTACTGGGATAACAAGGTCATATTTTTATGAGCAACTGGGTTATTATAAGTCTATAAAAGGGAGGCTTCCGTGTATTATATCATATTTCAGTTAATACTTTCTATTTTAGTTGAAATTTGAGTTTCTTTTATGGTGTTATTGTTGTCTCAATATGAGGTCTTGTAATCCCTTCCAATGCGAGCTTTCATCATTCTCATGAATAATAGTCGCTTAGGTTTCTTTATTTGATTGTTGACATTTCATTTCAATTTTCTCTTCCACATGCTAGTCCTTGCATTATCATATCTAGCTTTCAAATATCACTATAATTGCTTTGTGGCATTGAATTGTTGATCACCAATTGGCCAAAGCCTTTGAGCTCCTTCATTGGCCTTACTAGTCGCAACTCGCTAAACACCATCGTGTACTTCTGCTTCAGTTGTAGATAGTGCAACACACTGTTGCTTTCTACTACACCAGCTGACTAGACAAGGATCCAAGAACTGACATCCTCCACTTGTACTTTTTTGATCTAGTTTGCAGCCAGCGTAATCTGAGTCAGAGTAACCTACTAAGTCAAAATTGGTATTTCTAGGGTACCACATTCCAACATTAAGTGTTCCTTTTATATACCTTAAGATTCGTTTAACTGCGGTTAAGTGTGATTCTTTTGTGTTGGATTGGTATCTAGCACACATACCTACTGCAAATAAAATATCAGGTCGGCTTGCAGTTAGGTAAAGTAGACTTCCTATTATACTTCTATAGTATTTTAAGTCTACTTGTTTTCCTTCTGGGTCACTATCAATACTAGTGTTAGTTGCTATTGGTGTCTTTATTTCTTTTGAATGTTCCATTCCAAATTTATGTATTAAGTCTTTAGCATATTTACTTTGATAAATATAGTTTCCATCTTTAGTTTGTTTTATTTGTAACCCTAAGAAAAGAAATGTAATTCTCCTACCCAACTCATTTCAAACTCACTTTTCATTAATTCTACAAATTCTTTTAAGTATCTTGTATTAGTTGATCCAAATATTATGTCATCTACATAAATTTGGGCTATGAAGAAGTCTGTTTTTATGATTTTTACAAACAAGGAAGGATCAATTTGTCCTTGTTGAAAGCCTTTTGATACTAAGTAGGTTGACAGTCTTTCATACCATGCTCTAGGGGCTTGTTTAAGTCCATATAAGGCTTTCTTGAGTTTGAAGACATAATCAGGGTGGTCTTTGTCTTCAAACCCTAGTGGTTGTCCTACATAGACTTCTTCTTTTATAAACCCGTTCAAGAATGCGGACTTAACGTCCATCTGGTAGAGCTTGAATCCTTTATGAGCCGCATAGGCTAATAACATTCGGATGGATTCAAGTCTAGCTACGGGTGCATAAGTTTCATCGTAGTCTAATCCCTCAACTTGACTGAACCCTTTGGCTACTAATCTAGCCTTGTTTCTCACTACCTCCCCTTTTTCATCTGTCTTGTTTCTAAAGACCCATTTTGTTTCTATTATGGACTTGTTTTCAGGTTTGGGAACTAGATCCCATACCTGATTTCTTTCAAATTGGGCTAGCTCTTCTTGCATAGCTATGATCCAATCAGGGTCTGGTAGTGCTTCTTCTATTGTCTTAGGTTCAATTTTTGAAATGAGGGCTATTTGACTTAGATTCCTATAGGATGATCGGGTTCGGACTCCTAAGGTTGGATCACCCAAAATTTGGTCAGTTGGGTGACTAGCTCTTAGTCTTGGTGCCCGAGTGGTTTCAGGTTCATCTAGGTTTGGGTCAGACCTATCTTCAGGATCTGGGTCTCTAATATTTGTTTGTGTTTCTTCTTCTTCTTGTTGATTAGAGTTATTAATTTGAATATTAGGTTCGTTATCTTGATTGGGTTGGTTCACTTATTAGAGTGTTATCTTCATCAAATACAACATTGGTTGTTTCCTCAACTTTTAAAGATTCTTTGTTATATACTCTATAAGCCCTACTTGTTGTTGAATATCCTAAAAAGATTCCTGGACAGGTTTTAGAGGTGAATTTTCCTAGGTAGTCTTTTGTATTTAAAATGTGAACTTTACATCCAAATACTTTTAAGTAGTTTAAGTTAGGTATTTTATTATAAAATATTTCATATGCAGTTTTGTTATGCTTTTTATTAATTAGGACTCTATTCTGAATATAACAGGCTGTGCTTATTGCCTCAGCCCAGAATTTATTGGTCAATTTGTATTCATTTAACATAGTCCTAGCAGCTTCTTGTAAAGTTCTTTTTTTCTTTCTAAATTCATTTTGTTGTGGGGTTCTAGGATAGGAAAATTCATGGTGGTATCCTTTATCTTGACAGAATTTAGTGAATTTTGCATTTTCAAATTCACCACCATGATCACGGATTCTTTTGATTTTCATATCTTTTTCATTTTCTAGTAATTTACATAAACTTGTAAATTTGTCAAACGTCTCGTTTTTAGTTTTTAGAAATTTTACCCAAGTAAATCTTGAGTAATCGTCTATTATTACTAAGCAGTACAGGTTTCCGCTTAGTGACTTAACCCCATGAGAATCAAGGAGGTCTAAGTGTAGAAGTTCGAGAATTGAATTGGTTTGATTTTGACTAGTTGCCTTATGTGTTGACTTGGTTTGTTTACCTTGTTGACAAGCATTACAGATTTCATTTTCTAAGGTTATTAATTTTGGTAGGCCTTTTACTAGTCCATTTTGACTTATCTTTGAGATAAGTCTGACATGAGTGTGACCCAATCTTCTGTGCCACAATCTAGTTTCCTCTTGTTGTGTTAATAAACACTTGGTTGAGGAGATGGGTAGGTCAATATTGTAGATATTGTTCTTTTTAATTCCTGTTAATTTAATTTCAGGGTTTTCTATGTTTTCAATTAAACATTTAGATTTTGTGAACCTAACTGTGTAACTAGAGTCACATAACTGACTAATACTTAGTAAGTTAAACTGAAATTGATCAACCAAGAGCACCTTTTTAATAATAAAATTTGAATCTAATTCAATATTACCTGATCCAATTACCTTCAGTCTACCGTTGTTTCCGAAGGCAACAAATCCTAAGTCCTTGAATCTAAGTTTGGTGAACTTGGATCGATCTCCAATCATATGTCTGGAGCATCCACTATCCAACATCCATTGGTCCAGGTCCTTGTGTTCCTACACAAAGAAATACTTGGTTGGATTTTGTGGATATTGTTTAAAATCGATTTAATATTAAAGTTAGTTAAGGTTAAGTTGGGATTAATATAAATTAGGTAAAATTATTAAGTTTAATTAGGAAAAATTCATTTAAGATTGAAATTAATTAAGTAAAATTATTTTAGTTAAAATTATTTAGGTAAAGTTAAAAATATTTAATTAAAATTAATTTAAGTTAAAAATATTTAGATTAAAATTAATTTAAGTTAAAAATATTTAGATTAAAATTAATTTAAGTTAAAATTAATTTAAATAAAATTGTTTAAGTTAAAATTAATAAGTAAAAAAAATTAAAATTGTTTAAGTTAAAATTAATTTAAATAAAATTGATAAAATTTAAGTTAAAATAAAATAAAATAAAATTGTTTAAGTTGATTTCCAAAAATTTTTTTACCTAATTTCGTCTCACCCATTTCTAAATTATCAAACAGTTAATCCTATAGGTTTTGTGAGATGATTTTTCAATTTTATCTTATTAATTAATGTTCAGGTATCTATTATTTGATTAACCTTGAGTTAGATTTAAGTTTAACCTTTTGACTTTCTAAATCTACATTTCAAGAAACAGTTTCCAGGCAGTGACGAGGCACAGGGGTCTTCTTGGGTATCGAAACAACGACCACGTTCTAAAACAAAACTGATTCAAGAAATTATAAGTTTATCTAGTTTAGGGAGAAACTTTAGTCTAACTAGTCTAGGATGTGGCGAGGTAGCTTCGGTTAGCTCAACCTGGCTAAGCAGACCAAGTAAGGTACTCCTTACCCCACTTGACTACTTAAATCAAGTCTCCTTAACATACTATCATCTCACCCTACCCTGGTACTAGGTTGGTAAGAGTTAATCAAATAGTCAGTCCTTATCTAGCCTAGGTTATTTTAATGCAGAAAAGAAAAAGCTAAATTAAATATGCAAGCAATCAATTGAATTTGGATCCTCCTGGATCGTGACCCTCGTTAGGTCGGATCAAATGTATTTGATCCTTGGGAACCCATGCTTGGACTCTAAGTTTATTCGGTTTGTGTGTTCTGTGCAATAATGTCATGAATGACCTATTTTTTGATTTGTGTCCAATGCCCGATCGGTTGTATTCAGCTTTCTGAGATCCAAGTATCATGTCAAGATACTTAGAGCCAAAAGTGAATTTTGCAAGCGACCGTCTGAGGTCGTCAACTTGAAGCTTTAATTGGGAATTCTCCTTCTCAAGTTGAATTTGAGTCGAATTTTCAATTAAGGTAGCCTTGGTTGACGGCTCAGTGTTGACTTTCTCTTTGAGGAGTACTAATTCCTTTTGGAGCGATTCAACCAACGCATTGGATCTTGCTAATTTCTTTGAAAACTCATAATGATTGAATACAAGCGTTCAATACTTACAGCGGTGTTGGAACCTTCGGAAACGGATGCGGATCTGTGGCTTTCGTCGGTGTCTGAGTCGCTGTCGTTTTCTGTTGGTTCGTTTCGTGCCGGAAGTGCAAGGAAGCTTGTCGTCGTTGGTTCTTCGTCCGAGTCTTCTGACGACGATTCGTCCCATGCCACTTTTAGTGCCTTCTTCTTTGTTCTCCGGTCCTTCTTTTGGTTCGGGCAGTCGGCCTTGAAGTGCCCCTTTCGGTTGCATCCGTAGCATCTTAGCTTCCTTTTGTCGGTTGAAGTTGGACTGTTTGTCTTGTTCACCAACTTCTTTACTTCCGACTTCTTGACTCCGCATTTTTTTTGAATCATCTTCCGAACAAGGTTCACGAGCTCTGATGTGACTTTGTCGTTCGTTTTGGAGTCGGACGAGTCTGAGTCTTCAATCACATTTTTGCCTTTTTATCTTTACTTGTACCTGCAAGAAGAGCAATACCATTCTCTTCCAATTCGGCGTTAGATTGTTCGTGTAGTTTGAATTCAGAAAAAAGTTCGTCTAATTTAATTTTAGAAAGGTCCCTGAAGACCTTGTAAGCATCCACAATAGATGCCCACAAAGTATTCCTAGGAAACGCTTTCAACGTGTACCTGATTATATCCCGATTCTTGATCTTTTGGCCAATCGCGTGTAAGCCGTTGAGGATGTCCTGGATTCGGGCATGTAGTGCGCTTGTCAACTCCTCGTCCATCATCCTGATATTGTATAACTTATTCATTAATAAATCTCTTTTGCTTACCTTGGTGTCCGATGTGCCTTCGTGGAGTTCAATCAATTTGTTCCATAGATCTTTGGCGTTGATGAACAGCCCGACCCGGTTTAGTTCCTCCTTGGTCAGTCCACATTGAAGAGTTTGGGTGGCTTTCGCGTCCGCCTCGATCTTTTTCCTCGTGGCCGCGTCCCACCTTTTGCAAGTCAGTGGTAAACCGTCATTGTCAGACGGGATTGTGAATCCCGTCTGGATGACTATCCACATCTCCACTTGAGTCTTCAGGTGGTACTCTATCCTACCTTTCCAGTAGGCGAAGTCCTCTCCTGAGAACAGAGGTGGTTTTGCGATGTTGAAGCCTTCCTGGTGAGCCATTATTCTAACACATAGAAAGATAAAACAAACGATGTTCCAAGACTTGGTCTTGGTTTAGTAGTTAGGGATAAAAACAATAAAGTTTAAAAAAAACTTTGAAAAATTTCGGAAAGATCGAAATTAATTGAAAAACCTCCTCGATCAGTGGTTGCACTGGATTCGAGGACTCCGCTCTAATACCAATTGTAGGATCGTGTAAGCGCTAGAGGGGGAGGGGGTGAATAGCACTTAAAGCGTTTTCCCCGATTTCGAAAATTCGAGCGTTACGACTTCGTAAATCAGAGAGCAGCGGAAATTAAGTAAAGTAAAATAAGTAAACACAAATGACATGTTTATTTTTACTTGATTCACAGCCGAAGGCTGCTACTCCAAGGCCCACGATCTGTGATCGTTTTCGTACGGGCAATTCACTAAGAAATTTATTTCCTTATGGAAACAAGTTGTAACGAGTACAAAAGCCAACGATAAAATAACACTTTATCGTATTAACAAAGTATAACAGAAATTAACTCGTTACCAAACATCGGAGCTTCGAAGTTCTTCGTTCTAGCGCAATTCTGGCGTTACGACGGCTGGATGGATGCTTCTGTTCACTCAGGGCGTCGTCGGCTCGACGTGACTTGACTTGAATTGCTTCTTAATTGTTGTCGAGAAGCCTCTGTTCGAAGTGCTTTTATTAGACATTCCAGTCGACTCGGAACCTTGTTTTGGTCGATTCCACGTAGACCGCCGATCCACTATCCTCGCAGCTGACTCGACTTTCCAGTCGACTGAAACCTCCATTCTGGTCGACTCCGTGCTGACGTGGAAGGTTTTGATAGACTTCGACTTTTGCTGCGTTTATCCGATCTCGAGTCACTTGGAATACACATTCCGGATCGAATGAAACTTCCGGTAGACTTGAACCTTGGATAAGGTCGTCCGGAGTCAAAGACTTCACCTCTCCAATATGCATTACAAATTAGCTCCAAAACAAAGATAAATAGATTGAAGAATCAGTTTTACGAACTGTTTCTTGATCTTAACTTCTAGTTTCCAGTGAAACCTTGGGTTAGACTGACGCCTATAGTTCCATTCGAGAACGTGTCTTGACCCAGTCCTCTCGGGAGAAATTACTTGACTTTACCAACCAAGTCCTCTAGACTTGTTGGACTTTCTGCTCAGCTTTTGTCCTTGGCCCCCAGGAATTTGTTGCAAGGATCCCCCGGTCCTTCAGACCACCTAGATTTCATCAAACCCTTTGGTCTTCCTCACCGTACCTGATTGAACTTTGGCTATGCTTCCCGGTCCTCCGACACTACATGGGCTTGCACTTGGTGCACTCGACCTGTCAAGTTTTCTACCTGATCCTCTAGATCAGGACTTGCTCTTGCCTAGCCTACAACTAGGACTTTACCTGTGCTCCCTGCACACTAGATTAGTTTGTTAGTCCAACAATACACTTAATTTGAACCTCGTGCCATTATCAAAATCAAGGTTCGATCATGTGATGCTTCTTGCACCAACAGATAATGCTTATTAAATTATTATAAAAATTATTTAAAAAATAATTTTTAAAATTCAAAATTAAATTTAAAATTATAAAATCATTTGAACGGTTAAAAATAATTATAAAATTATTTGAAAATCTTAAATTATTTTTTTAAAAATGTATTTGTAAATTTTTAATTTTAAAAATTTTATTTGAAATGTTTAAGAATTATATTTTCTTTAAATTTTTAGATTATTTTAAATTTATATTTAATTTTAAAATTATTTTTAAAAATTAAATTATTTTATAAAATTTTTAATATTTTATAATTATCACTAATCGTTTATTTTTTTAAAAAATACATATTTAAAAAACAAAAAACTTAACTAAATAAAAAAATCGTGACTACAATAACCTGTGGAAGCCGTTGCGGCATCGCGACCCTTGTGGAGGATTTTAACAATATATAAAATTTTAAATAAATTTTTATATGTTTTAATGGGATAATTTGATTAGAATTTTAGGAAATATGTTTGATTATTTATTTAGGTTAGAGGTTGATTGAATTCATTAAAAAATAATAATATAATTAAGAGATAAATAAATAAGAAATTATTAAAATTTAAATAAAATATATAATTAGTTAGATAATTTTATTAGTGCTTAATTATTAATTGAGTTAATCAAATTCAATTTTAATTAAAAAAATATATTTTTTCCCTCGACACACGTGCGACCTCGGCACCGACACGGGGTCGCACGATCTCGCGATACCTCCGACGTGGCTCGAGGTCGCGGTGAGGTCGTCGGGGTCGAGTCACGCGACCCCTTCGGCAAGGTTGTCAGGGTCGCGCAACTCTTCCGACGCGGTCGCGGGGTCTCTCGACCACTCTGATGGGGTTGCTGAGGTGGTGCAACAACTCTGGCATGGTCGTCGGGGTCGTGCGACCTCTTCGCGCGATGCTGGACCTGGTGCCGGGTCATGCTGGTGCTGGTTGACGGGCGGAACGAAATGTTTCGTCCATTTTGATCGGCTTGACACGAAGTTTCAAACCCTGGTGTTGACATCATGGTCCGTCAAGCTGGATAGGTCAATAACATCTTAGCAAAGTCATTGAGCGGGATATCTCAATAACAGCTCAGCGCAATCCAGCTAGTCACACTACGTCTTTTTCGACTAGACTAATTGGGGGGACTTGTAATATGACAGAAGCCTGCAGTTGCCATGTGGCCTGCGAGATGAGCAATGATGTTGAGCTATTAGTTAAAATCAAGAAGGATTAGACAAATCTCGAAGGATAGCAAGTTGACAACTTCAGCCTCAGGTTTGCGGGCCTCAACTTTGGTTTCAATCCTCGGGTCTCGACTTCGATCTCAATTCGGTTTCATGCGTCGATCTTATTTTAGTTTTGGGCATTGACCTCTACTCGGTCTCAGGCCCCGACCTTTGCCTCAAATCTCGAGTCCCGACCTCAGCCTCAAGCCTCGAGTCTCGACCTCGGCTTCATGACTTGGGTTCTGACTTCGGCCTCAAGCTTCGGGTTCCAACCTTAGCTTCTATTCGGTCTCATGTGCCGACTTCATCTCAGTCTTGGGCATCGACCTCTACTCGGTCTCGGGGCCCGACCTTAACCTCAAGCCTCAGGCTCCGACCTTAGCCTCAAGTCTCGGGCCTTGGCCTTGGTTTCAAGCTTCGGGTCCCAACTTTAGCCTCAAGCCTCATCTCGATCTCGGTCTCAAGCCTTGGATTTCGACCTCGATCTCTATTCAGTCTCAGACGTCAATCTCATCTTATCCTCGGGTCCCTCTTCATTTGCTTCTAGGTTAAGCTTATAAACACGAGATCATGAAATCCTAAGATTGTTTCTCTCGGAAAGCAAGGAAATTATTATGGAAGACATGGACAACGAGAGCGCATATATCGGGACACACTATAAATGGTAGCGCATATCTTGGAACAAATCATAAATGGATACTTATGTTTTGGAGAATGAAAACATTGATAACTTTATAAAAGGCTGCCTATACCCAGGGTACAGGTATGCACACACAAAATCCTAATTTTTTCAAGTCCTTAATCTTTTTCCTCTCACTAAACTTTAACTTGAGCGTCGGAGTGGCTTGTTGGGATCTATCTTGAGTGTCATTCTAACTCTCTTTTGAAGTATTTTTTCAAGTCTTTTATCCTTTCTGATGACTATCTTCGTGGAGCGTGTATGTCAACTCATTCATTAATCGGCGGTTTGATCATCCACGATATTTGGCTGAAACGGTGATATAGTGACCCTTCTTCAATTCATTAACATTCATTAAGAAATTCAAAGGGAATTAACTCACTTTAGTAAAAGGATGCCTATTAAATTAAAGAAATTGAAAACAATGCAAACTTGATCGTAAAAAATTTACAAAATAATTGTCATTCTTTACTTAGATATTTATAGACCAAAATTAAACTAATTTTTATTGAAAGGGACTACATCTCCTACTTCACCTAAAATTCATGAAATCTATAATTGAACTAAAAGTACTTGACATAAAAAAATTTCTTTTTGACTTAATTCGAAAATCCTTTTGATTGCTTGTTTCCTTTAATATCTTAACTCTAGAAAAGTCTCTAATATAAATGTTGTGTGTAGGATTGAGAAATATACTAGAGTAGGGATGAATAATATTTTTTTGTAGTTTTTTCCCTAGAATGTTAGTACCAATAGAAAATAAAAAGAATAAAAATAAACAATAACCAACACTAACACATTAGAATTTTACGTGGTTCGACAACCTCCTAGGATTTCTACTCCACGATCTATGTTTCGAATACGAACTATTAACTTTTTCTTTTTTGAAAACTTTCGGAGGTGGAGAAACTTCTTACAAGTTGGTCTTTAAACAATACACAAATAAAAAAATATGTAATAATATAATAACAAAATAACAAACAAGTATTACTAAAATGATCGCTTCTAGAAGTTCTAAATGCACGCAACACTCTTCCTAAAACCTCTTGGATTACATGGACAGTATGAAATTCGAGAGCTTTAAGAATAGAATGATAATTTGAATTAATGAACTGTCTACTCAAAGTCGTATAAATATTGATTTTTAGGTCGATTGGATCTTGCCCTTAGCCAACAACGTAGTCTCCATTGTTTATCCACTTTTAAATCGCTTGGAACCCCTTCTAGTCGCCTATACTTTCCCTTTGTTAGCTTCTGCATCCACGTACATGTCACATACCATGCTGACTGACACTTCCAGTCGGTTGAAGCCAATGTCACATCAATGCTTACCCTAATCGAGGCTTATCTTTGACTTGGAGTCTCTTGGACCTCCTTCCATTCGCCTAGAATGTTTGGTCGACTGAAAAATCTTTTTTAGTCTCTCTGAATCTATTTTTCTTGTAACACAAAGGTTAGTCCAAATACAATATAATATATATAAGATTGCCTAATATCCGATCTATTTAACCTACTATGCATGTTTGGTATTTAGTTTACTTGATTTATCTGGACTTCTTTCCTGTTTTGAGTTTACTCCTCCAAGAGTTTTCCTTACTTAGAGTTCACTTTACTAGAATTTTTCTTTTATCAAGCATCCGATCTCCCCTTTAATCTGTCTAGATTTTACACATATCTAGATTTCACACCTATCTAGATTTCACACGTCTAGAGTTTCCGCTCTTGCCTAATATTCGGTTACCTACAACATGCTAAGACTTTCCATTTGTTAGACATTCGGTCCTTCTTTGATCTGCTTGGATTTTACATTAACTTTCAAACATTCGGTCACCATTGTTCTATTTGGACTTTCATCAACTGCCAAATATCCGGATATCGTTGACCTACTTAGACTTTACACTAACTTTCAAGTATCCGGCCATTGTTGATCTGCTTGGATCAACTCTTGATCAACTTTGACCAGACTTATGCAATCAAACATGTGGATCAAATGCCAAAACTCTGGAGATCGATTGCACCAATACTTCGATGACTTGACATTAAAATGTCTGCCTTTTGATGATAAAGTAGGCTAATTTGTTCTCTTGATGTAGCAATCTTAGAAGAAGCTTCTCTTAATTTGCTCTTAGTTGAATAAAGAGTACATTAATAGTGGACTCTCATTAAGTGGTCTTCAATATGCTATTAAAATCAATAAGGTGCAAGAACCTTTAAGCAAACACCAATGCTTAACTTCAAAAGAGCTCCTTCATAAATTGCACCTTTTAGAGTGTACCCACTATGATACCAATCATATAACTATTAAAATTCCTACCGTATTTAGTCACTCTACTCCAAGACCAATAATTCTTTATTGTACCAGTTAAAGAACCTCATGATATTCTTGAGTCTTCCCTTGATACCCCTAATGATCCTTTACTCGAGCCTTTTAAAGACCCTTGATAATCTTTTGCTCGAGTCTTTTCAAGAGCCTACTAACAATCCTTAGCCTCCTAAACAACATCCCCTAATGATCCTTTGCTTATGTCTTCTCTTGAGCCCTGTAACAATCTTCTACTTAAGCCTCTCAAAGAACTCCCTTATCGATCTTTTACATAAGCCTACATAAGCCTTCAAAATACTACTTTGTTGATTCACTTGAACCTTCTAAAAACTGCCTTGTCAATATTTTACTTGAGCCTTTTAAAGAGTTGTTGACTATCTTTTGCTTGAATCTTCTATAAAGCCCTTTGACAACTCATTGTTCCAAGCCTATAATTGTTGCACTACTCAGAAGAACCAATTAAATTTTAAAAAAAAATAAAAGAATAAGGTAGGCATAAAAAGTGATAAAATTGTTATACTAGTTCTAGTAAATAATTATGTGTTTATTTATGGTAACTTTGGAGCTTAAAGCTCTTCAACATATTCATTTAGTTTTTTTCCTACTTCTATCTACTAAACTCGAAGTTCTACTGTGTATAAGACAAACACATTGATACTAAGAGAAGGAATGAGTTAACAAGGTATTAAAAGGCAATGTTAGGTGGTAAATGTTGGTGCAATCAATTTCTGATCAAGGTCGTTGGGGACATCAATGCGATGTTGACAATGGAGGACAAGAATGGCGGGATGTCGGGGACACAGTATGAGCTTCATGACCTTGAAGAACTTGTCTATAGTAATCTCATGGACTTGCAGTTAGTTGGATGTCGGCTCACATGGATAAATGTCAAGGTTTCTTGCAAATTGGACCGAGCAATGCGAATAATCATTGGTTGGTGATGCCAGCGGATCCCATTTAGCTAAGCCTAACTTAGCTAAGGTTGAAGAAGGTATGGCTGACTTTGGTTTGATGGCTCAGCATATTATTACAGCCTCAACATTCGTTTTTGATCAGCCCACCACTTGGGTTATCCTCTCATTTCCGGTAATAACTGACTAGTACCTAAATAATCTGGTATTTGGTATTGACCATGCAGTTAACCAAAAAAAAAAAAAAAAAGAGAGAAGAGTAAATGCATTTACCTTGGGACCAGATGCGTCTTTTGAACTTCTTCCTATTTCCTATGTTTAGAGGGTTGTTCTAAGTATATTGGGACTAGATGTGTCTTTTAAATTTCTGTGGTATTTCCCATGCTTGGAGGGCTGTTCCAAGTATTTAAGTGGCCATTTGGCTGAAATTAAAAAAAAAGCTTTTTGTTGATCATTTCGGTACTCCTTACGAACTGTTCTTTGTGAGCTTTTCGGCAAGTTTCTTATCTCCTTGGTGGATTCCATTGAGTGGTGAGCTTGTTCTCCAATTCTTATCCTTAGGGTGGTGAATTGTTCCCTACTTACCCTTCTACACAGTTAGATCGGTATCAGTTGGTATCAGAGCCGAGTCGAAAATGGCCAGACGTGGTGATCCGCAAGGGTTTCAAGCCATGAATGATCAAGAACGTGACACGGAGATTGCTGAATTAAGAAGTATGGTGGAGCTGCTGCAACAACAACTAGAGCAACAACAGAATTTGAATCAGCCCGGAAGAAATCAACGTGCACAGCAAGATGTGGAAGATCAAAATCCCTTTTGGTGTGGAAGATGACTCAAGTAATGAAGATCTTCTTCCCCCCAGCGGCAAAGAAGGCGGTCTAAAACACATGAGGCAGAAGTACGGCTTGACATTCTAGATTTTGATGGGAAAATGCAAGGTGATGTTTTTCTTGATTGGCTATATACTGTCGAAAGAATATTTGAGTTTAAAGAATTCTCAGAGGAAAGAAAGGTGAAATTGGTGGCCATCAAACTCAAGGGTTATGCATCCATTTGGTGGGAAAATCTGAGGCGGGAGAGAAGTAGAGAAGGTAGAAAGCCAATCCAGAAGTGGGAGAAGATGAAGAGGGAATTGAAAAGAAGATTTTTATCTGAAAATTATAGACAAGAAAACTATATGAAGTTCTATAATCTGAAGCAATATAATCTGACTGTTGAAGAGTATATTAGAGAGTTTGAATATCTGATGCTCAAATGCGACATTAAAGAACCAGAGGAACAAACTATTGCTCGGTTCTTAGGGGGTCTAAAAAGGGAGATTGCCGATGCAGTTAGACTCCAGCCCTTTTGGAGTTTTAATGGTGTTATAAAACTTGCCATCACCATAGAACAACAAAGACAGTGGTATGCACCGAAAACAACCACGAAAGCAGGTTCTTCAAACCAGGGGAGATACCAAGGGAGGAACTCCCAACAAAAGGGAACTAAGGGAGATGGAGGTTTAATCCAACAGCCATTGGGCAATCCCAACTCTACCCATATCACAGATTATGATTTAGAGATATGAACCTTGAGCAGTGAACCATGGACTTCTTTCACAGTTTCCTCTTTTTTGCATAAATCTGAGAAGTCGATATAATTGATTCCTTGCTTCGAAGCCCAATCTTCTAAAGTATTGCGTGCAGCAACAATGAGTGCAACACAGAAATTGTGAAAAGGATCAGCATGCACCATGATGTTCTCCACATAGGAACTCACAATTAAAGCAGCCTCCACCTATGAAAGAACAGTGAGTTTGCTAAACTGAACATTAATAAAACAGAAATAATTAATCACCATCCCACCTTTCCTAGGGAGATATATTCACCATGTTGGAGTTTCACTATATCCTTTTTGCGATCAATGATTTCCAGGAGGCCACCAGGGTGAATCCTTCCTATATCACCGGTATAAAACCAGCGCATGCCTCTCTCGTCAACCTTTTGATTTGGACGCCAAGGCACCTTAGTGTTCTAAAGAAAGATATTAAGATTATAAGCAATGTTGTAACTAGTATACCTTGTAAACTTCCTTTGTCTTTTCTTCATTTTTGAAGTACCCTACAGTAACATTTGGACCTCCAATAACTACCTCCCCTCTTGGCATTGGTTTATCTGTAACTAAATACCCACCTTCGGACCAATCAACCAACTGCTACCAAAAATGTTTTGTATCAGTATAGCAGGTCTGAGAGAGTAGTAACAAAGTTTTTCATCCACAGTACATCAGCTAATTCTATGAAGGTTATAAAGAAAAAACTTTGCCCAATGTAAAAAAAAGAAATGCAGAAAATTGTTTATTTTTTCATTATGGTAGTTTACTAGTTTAAGAGATCCGATATCTCATCTTGTAAGCAAATATTGAAACTTAGATTGAAAAAATTGTCTTACAACGAACACAGCAAAGTATCAAGAAATAAAACAATATGAACATAACTTATGATAGATAACCCTGAAATATGAAAAGTATCAAGAAATAAAACACGATGAACATAACTTATGATAGATAACCCTGAAATATTAATAACATAAGATTTGAGTAATTGCAATGAATGTGTATGCCATGGTTGAACATGTGATGAACTATGAATGAGATATCTAAATGGTGGCATGAAGAAATTATAAAAATATATAAATAAAAACAACTCTTTCCAAAAGCCTTGTGTAGCATACAGTTTGCTAAATGAATAAGACCAGACTTTATGCAGTTGCTAAATTAGTTGGAAAGTAAACTGATGCATGGAAGATAATCCTAAATCTGAGAAAACTATCTTTAAACATATTTGCATAATAAATTGCAAACAAGGGTAGAGGCACATAGGGACCAGGGGGTGAAAGCACAAAGTAATCTGCATAGATGCAATTAAATAAGTGGATATTGATCTACATTGCCAATTGCCTAATTGTTCTGCCAATGTTCACAACAAGATACCAAACATTTACTACCTTGACATATGAACACGGAAGTGGAGCACCAACAGCACCAAGAGATATTTCATCAGCTTCTTGAACCGTTCCGCCAGCACAAGTTTCTGTCAGACCATATGCTTGTGCTACTGTAGCCCTGAATTATATTTAGGAAGATCAAGGTGAATAATAAAATGCTACCAACAAGAAATCTACAGATTTTTTTTCTAATGCAAGGCAATTAAAAGAATTAAAACACAAAAGATTCTTTGCATATTTAACTCCTATGCATGTAACAGTAACCCACTTTTTGCTCAAAAACTCTGTCCAAGAACAAATGGGCAAGTGTCAACTTTATTGTACACCACTATTGGTTCCTCTCTTCAGCACATCATTCAAGTCCATAACCTAGATATAGGCTCAACATACATTACAAAGAGACCAGCCCTATACACAAATGTGTAAGCTCCCGATTCTAATCTCTTGGCGTTTTAGTTGATCACCGATTTCATGGAGACCTGCCCCATATTAAATTTTAGGTATCCATGAAATGTATTCATTATTAACAAGTCCCATTTGTATAGATTATGATTGTACCACAATTTTTTTGAAAACCACAAACTAGAGTCTTCTTGTATCTACTTAGTAAAATTGAAAAGACAATTGGAAAAAATATAAGCCAACTGAGGTCATATAAAAAAATGGAATCCAACAATAATAAGTAACAGAAAAGAGAGATCAGAATAAATCAGATAGAACACATATTGTCAACTAAAATTGCAGACAACCTAGAGCTAAAGTTTCAGATCATTAGAGACACAGACATGAAGGGAGAATCAGTTGCTGAGGAAGGCTGGTCATCAGAATATGGTTTTACCCAAATCTTTTTTTTTTAAAAAACTAAACAACACTTTCTCCTTGTCTTGATTGCATCTAGGTGCGAGATAGTTTGTCATTTATATTACTTTCTCACACATTACTGCACATATTTTATTTAAAATTTTAAATCTATTCACAGAAATAAAGGGCCAGCTATTGCTTCTGCAAATCCAGAAATGTTCGTGTTGAAATGATGTGCATATCTATCATAGAAATGGAATGACGATGTACTTACCCAAAACAAATGCTAATAAATCTTTGAGTATTGCAAGAAAGAGGTGCTCCTCCAGAGAGTAGATATCGTACACGGCCTCCTAAAATAGCCTGAATCTTTCTAAAGACAAGAAAATTCCAAAAGAACTTCTCAAAACTAGTTTCTCCAAACCAACTCCCATTGTTCGCAGCCAATCTACGACTATATGCAATATCAAATAGTTTCTTTGACAACCCACCCTTAGTATCTACCTAAAAGGAAAACAAATGTCATATGAAAAAAGTACAAGATATTCAGGCCAAAAGGACAATGAATATGACTTTTCTGAAAATTGACAAGACCTTTTTTCGCACACCATCACAAACACGATCAAGGATAGCAGGTACAGAAGGCATCAAGGTAGGTTTCAGGACCGAAGCATCACCTTTTGTTCCTTTCTTTATCTTATTCGATGTGTCAATGAGAGTTAAAGGTGACCCATATCCTAAAGCAGCTCCTGCAGCAACCATTACATGCTGCATAGAGAATATTGACAAAGTTATTACCTGAGAAAGTAAGTGAAATTTGGGAAACTCAAAATCTGAAGCCCTTCACCTCTGCAGCCAACTCAAGAATATGAGCTAGAGGTAGGTATGCCATGTATATATCATTAGTACCAAGGGAAGGGACCACAGTTACAACAGCTGAAACTGCAGCTAGAACATTGCCGTGTGTCATCATTACCCCCTACATGGGACTCAAATTATTAGAAATGTAGCATATAAGCAACCATGTGAGCATGTTTTGACATGACATATCAGAACTCAGTAGGGTTTGCCATGGATAGGCAGGGCAGGGTTTCACTATGCATAAAATTACGTTTAATTATATACTTAAATTAAGTAGTTTAAATGTCTATCAGCTTAAAGCTGGAAATAGATAACATAAGCATTTCCATTAGATTATTTTCCTTTATTTTTTTTCACTGGGGTGCATAGTCTTTTTTCTCTTTAATGGTTATTCATGTTCAATTGGTTTGTGAGTTTACTAGAAGGGGAAACTCAATCTAAAAACAATGCTACTATATGATCCCCAAACTCTGTTTCAGGTATTTCAAGATGAGGTTTTCACTTGCATATATGAATTAACAATATTTGTGTGGTGTTAGATGTGTCCATGCTTACATGTCTATGTTTCAACTAATAGTTAAAAAAAGAGAGCAAGATGAAACCCAGAAGAACAATGCTAGATCTTTCACCAATCTTTGATGTATATAAAAGCAGAATACTAGGCACTGCATGAATAATTAAGTAGCATATCCAATAGGAATTCCAACAAAAGATTACACTTGCTGACAGATAATAACAATATGAAGCCGCACTATATCCATGACAAGATAGGAAAACATGTTACTCCCAGAATCCAGATTAGAGATTAGATAACTAGAAAGAAATATAATCATAACTAGACAAGCAAAAATGATTACTTCCAGAATCCAGCCGAGCGACTAAAACCAATATATCATGCAAGAAAGTATCATCTGAACCAACAAGAGTGTTGAGCTAAACAAACCTTTGGCAGACCAGTGCTACCACTTGTGTACATGATCACAGCAATATCTGATGATTTAGGTAGATACGGAACCACAGGCTTTTCCTTGCCCATTGTCTCTACTTCAAAAAATGATGCAACCACCCAGGTAGTGCTCTTATCCAAGGCAATCTCATTTGAAACACCCTCTTCATCAATGTAAACAACACGCTTTACAGTATTAAGCTGTGCTTTTATGTCAATCACTTTTTTCAATTCCTTCGGTCCACAAATTACAGTGGATACCTCTGTCTGATTCATATGTACTAGTTAGGATTGCAACTTTTGTGTGCCATAAGATAAAAAAGAAACATGAAAATCCACAAAATGGCTCACTAAAACAATGGATTGAACTTTTACAAGTTCATTCGTGTTAAAATTGATATGAAAATCACAAAAGGCTACCAAGAATGAAGAAATTGATATAAAAACAAACTGTTTTTGTCGATCCACTTATCACTCAGGAGCTTTGTTAAGAAGCCATAGCACAGAAATGATCATCCTTTGCCAAGAAGTAGGCTACTTTCATGGGAAGGGTCAATGGATGATCTTGCACTGAAGTTATATATTGAACTTTTACAAGTTTACTTGTGTTGCATCTATAGGGAAAATAACCATGTCTCAAGGAACTAGAATGATACTCATGGAATATATATATATATATATATATATATATATATATATATATATATATATATATATATATATATATATATATATAATTCACATATATGGGTCAAATTTGCAAGAGAACCACCTTAAAATATTGAAAGATAGCTTCCTAACTATTGGAATACAAGAGTGACCCTTCAACCAATTGAAATAGCTAAATGCTAAGGTAAATATGGTCCCTCTAAGTAAATTATAATTAAGAAAAAGATTCAACACGCTACATTATTTAAATGCTTCCTCAATTGCCAACTTTTCTACATGTATGTATGCCACTTGATCCAAAATATGTATATAGACTTAGATTGTCTGTTGAAACATCAAGTTAGTCAAAAAAAAAAAAAATCAGGAAAGTCATGCAAGAGATATCTCCATAAGTTAGTCAATTGTAATTATCAATCTATATTGAACCGAAAAGTGGATAATAAAAATTAAATGGGATTGGAATATCTTTCATTATTAGGTATGTGAAAAGCCATCTTTCTTAGTAGTATCACTTGAAACAATGCTTGAAAAATAGTATGTGCCTTTCTTGTTAATAAAGAAAATAAAAGTAATCTAACTGTTCACAACAGAGAAACTACTAAAGTGAATAATTGTGGAGGAAATACATTTTGCGAATATATATGCAATACAAGAATGTAGCATGAGAATTGTATGATGTTTGTATGCATGTATGCATAAATAAAGTCCAGAGCAACCAAACCTCATTCAAAGAGTGACAAAGAGCCTCCTCTCCTAGTGAAGCATATATTGTAACAATTGTGATATTTTGCCTGAAGCACCCCTATTTTAAGAAAGAAGGTGAACTATATAAGCAACCTGACAACTTTCGGATAAAGAAAACAAGTGCCTCGCAAAGACAAGTTCTTGTGCTATAATTTAAATGTTCCACCAATAAACTTGGTATCCATTTAGCATCAAGATGGATATTCAAGTAGTCAGGATACAAGGCAAGAAATCTACCTGCAAAGCAATAAACCACTCTGCTCGTGTATCTGAAAATATTGCAACGGGCTCATCCCTTTTGTGGCCAAGTTGCACAAGACCAGATGCGAAACTGCAAGCAGCTTCAAAAGCCTCACCATAACTGATCCATTCATAGTTTCCCAGGTGGAGCTTCTCAAAAGACCTCCCTTCCCGATTTACTTCTGTTTCCCTTGCCAAAAGTCTCCGAGATCCGAGAAGAGGCTTGTGCTGGAAGCGTTTGCTAGAATGCTCAAATAGCTCAGCCAGAGTTGAGACTCCTTCCCACAGTGATTGCAACGGAGAAGGAAAACGGTAGTTGCGAATTGCAACACCATGTTCTCCCCCAACATCAACCGGTAAACCTCGTGTTTTAGCCTTCTTTGATCTCCGTAACAACACCGAAGCAATAATAGGAACAACAATGGCGACAAGATAAGGATTCATACTTGCACACAAGCAATTACTCGGTCACTCGAGACGAGAACAGCTCAAGAAGCCTTCCGAATTATTTGTTTCCCAAAAGCGGGTCACTTCATTGGCAACAAAGATTACAGATGAGTTTCAAATGTATAAATCGAGAACCCTAGATGTTGCGAAAACGAAAATCACGAAAATAAAACACGAGAAATATTCTGTCTCGACCGGATTCCTGATCCATTGCCACGATCGATTTACATATCACGCAGATCAAATTGGACTCACAATAAAACCAAAAAAAATTGCAAACCGATCGATGCTTTCCATTTTCACGAAAGTAGTGGTCATCAACATTATTGCACTCGGAGATGATCAAGAGGCAAAGATGGATTTCATACGTGATGAGGAGACAGCATCCGGCGTCGTCCACGAAGCGATTCGGCGTGTGGTCGCGACGATGGAGAAGAGAAGCCTCGAGAAGGCGATTGATAGATCGAGAAGAAGATCATACGTGCTTATATTGAACGCATTTCTTGTTCATGCAGACACATCGGCATCAACTATCTTGACCAAAACAAATTAAATATTATATTATATTTATTATTATTATTATTATTATTAAAATTAAAATGATGTCCTTTTATTGTCGTTTTCGTAAAAAAGCACTTCTTTTTAAAAAATGTCAAAACAAGGACACAGCTCCAGCTGGAAGCACTGACTTCACACGTGGACGGTAGGATATCGTCCACAACTGGGACCCACTCCAATATCTTCTTCGTGATGGCCGTCCCGGAAGATGACCAACCACAGCAGCAAATCTTATACGGGGCTCTCCCTAGGGTTTCATGTGGAGGGATGCTTTCTACCCGTCCGATCGAGAATCGCTTGATCCTGGCGATTGATGATGAATAGGGAACCAACGGATGAGATCAAATATCTCCAATCGGACCGTAGAAAATAGAGCTTGCTTGCTCTATTTAAAGTGAAAGCAATGGAGGTCCTTTGTATGCACGCATAGCTTGCTTGCTTGCTCGCTCACAGGCACAGTCGCGATGGAAGCCTCGTCTGCCATGGCCGCCAGATCTCTGCTTTCCCCGCCTCCGCCCCTTCGCCGCCCACTCGGGTACCCGGAGCCCCTCTCCCCTCCCTCCGTAACGCTCCGTGCCAGAAGCTCTCAGCCTCTATTCCTCTCGAACCTCCCGACTCCCGCTCCGGTAGTGGGTTCCAAGAGGGGCTGGCTCGTCACCCGATGCTCCGTCGACGATGCTCCTATCGAGAAAAGTTTGTTCTTTTCATATTCTTTTGCTCAGAGATCAGTGACATGTAAAATCGAAGTTCTGATTGTTTTTGTTGTTACCGATTTTCTTTGAAGGGTTTCCGCCTTTCCCGTCCGTAATGGACATAAATCAGATCCGAAGTATTTTGCCTCATGGGTGAGTTTGTTTTGTATATGAAATTTTGATTTTTGAGTACCTTACTCGAGAAGATTTGACGAATGGGATTTTTGCGCCTTGGATTGCAGGTATCCATTTCTATTCGTTGATAGAGTGATCGAATACACACCCGGTGTTACGGCTGTTGGTATTAAGAATGTTACAATCAACGATAACTTCTTCCGTGGACACTTCCCCGAGCGCCCAATAATGCCTGGCGTTCTCATGGTCGAGGTATCTACTTAATCACGCCGTTATTGTTTTTTTTTAGTCTCGGACGTATGGCTACTCCTGATAAATGTATTGAATCTATGCAATATTAATTTACTAAATTTTAAAAAGAATTCTCTAGTCACAGATATACTGTTCAATTATACTGACATGGGGCTTGCTCAGGAATTTGTTAGTTATACGGAGTAAGATCTAGAAGGGAAAGGGATGGAAAAGACATGAATTTCTCAGTTTGGATAAATTGAGAAGTTTAAGTAAAATTGACCTGCTAATACTTGCAGTTATTCCTACCTTAATACGTGCGGCCTTTCTTGTGGTTCTCGTCGAAAACAAAGTATCAAACTGGCAAAGGTTGATAATTTAGGATACAACGAAGTGCAACCACAGTAGCTAATCCTTTCTGATAAAGATCCTCTTACAATATACCCCTATTATACCCAATTGTTATTGGTGTCCCACAAGAGCAAATTTCCTCAGTAGAGTTGAGTCAATGGATAAAATGCTCAAGCTCAACCAGGTCTTGGTAGTCTCAACTAGCCTATGAATCAACACAAATAGCTCACTGCTACTAATATTAGACTAACTAGGATGTCAGCTGCATCTTCATTCTTTATTCATCCAAAGTTTGTTTCCAAATTGAAGAAAAGGAATCCTCCTTTCCCTTCTCTTCTAAATCTTTCAATCCAGATAAGATTTAGAAGATCAGATAAATGAATGTTTGTATGCTACAATTTCTCATAGTTAAATTTTACGGTCCTTGTAAAAACAGTTACTTGATAGTAATCTTTATCATATAATGATGGAAAAATTCATTGGAAACTTTAATGCTCTCCAAGTAGTGTGCATAAACGCTCACCTATAGTAACAGCTTAAATGATCTGGGAATTTGAATTTAGGAACCACTGGAATGATCTCAGTCTAATTTTGTTACCTTGATTTTTTTTTTCATTCCATTAACCCAAAATCTGTGCTAATATTGACTGCCAAAATCTATTTGTATACTAAAGCATCTTTAAATAAAGAATTAAATATTTTTATCAGTCGTGAGACAAACACCTAGGAGAGTTTAGATAATTGCCTTATTTCTACAATCATCATCATTGTCAACCATTGTTTGTTCCAACAATTTGGGATCGGTTGCAATATTATATCACTAATAGCATTTAACTTAATCAAATTATGTTTTATTATGTTGACTTAGTCTTGGCCTCCCTCAACTCTTTTCACTATGAAATCGTCTTTGAACATGTCCATACCTTGTCACTCTATTTTGTCTCATTTTATTATACTCATCAATGTATAAACACCACGTGTCCATGTTGAAGGAGCTAGCTCAACTGCTACACTAATTATCTCTCTATGTATCATGAGTATTTTCATTGTTCATTAGGGTCCAAAACTCAGGAGAGTGAAAAATAATAATTTGTTATGCAATTGAAGCCTTATTTGGAACTATTTGGGCAGAATTTATAAATCTTATGAACTCACACTAAGTTGGTCTACATGCTTGAAGAAGACTCTTTTGGTGATGATAGTTGACCTCCCAAGAAGACAATGAAATTAATATTGTATTATTTTAAAAAAAAAAACATATTGAGTAACGATGATGATAAGTTGCCATCCCCAGCAGATAAGGAATTTTATATTGTATTGGTTTTTTATATTGTGTATACCAGTATTTCTAATATATAAGTAAGACTCATGACACATTCACATGTTCCAACCTACCCTAATAACTTCAACATTTCATCCTTTTCTAGTGAATTTGGCCATTTTGCTTGTTAGTTGAGTGGTCAGATCTCTAAGATCATGTCGTCATGTCATCCTTTCAAGGAGTTTTACAAAACTAGTCCTAATGTTAACAGTAATGCTAGAGGTTTATTATTATTATTATTTTCCCTTTGTTGATTTCTGGTTCTTTGTTTGATAGTGCAACCTGAATAATTCATTGATTATTCTATTTTTACTTGTTTTGCCAGCTTTCATTTGTGATATCATCTTAAACCTCATCAATTTGTATTACCTTATTGTACTAATAAGTTATGTCAGCTTCATTTCTGTTATTAAATAAGCATTACCCTTATCAATCAATTGCTGCCTATGCCAAAGTTCTAATCTGGAAATGTAAAAAGAGAAAACAAATGGAAGGGCAGATATCCAGATCGCACCTTATAATGAAAAATTCCAAATCAAACCTCCATTTTAAAAAAATGTGCAAATTAGATCCTGCCTCACCCATTGTACCAGAATAATCTTTTCAGACCATTCAGGTTGTTTCGCTAGACAAAATGATACATATGAAATTTTAGATCAAAATTTCACCAAAGTAGACCTATTTTGATACTAATACATTCAAACTCTTTGAAACATGAGAACAAACTACCAAAAATATAAAATTGTGGACAAACTATAAAAATTATGGAATTGACAATTTTTAATCCTCTAGTCACTTGGTGAACAATATTTCGAGTAAAAAAGTTGTGCCAAATTTTACTGAGATAATTGCACACGCACACACAGTGTATTGCTGATTGTTGGCGCAATTTGGGTATAAAATATCATTTGTCAATCTGTTTGATGATGGTGAGAAAAGGGTTGTTTGCTATGGGAATTTTTTAAATAGAAAAGATCCAATCTGGGAATTTTTCATTATTAGGGACCCAACTTGTATTTGCTAGAATGGAATATCCAAAATTTATAGTTGATACTGTAACCTGACTTGTTTTAACTTCAGCAACTGAAGAATCTACTGAGAATCTTAATTCTTGATGGTTTACTGAAACCAAAATACTAGTTTACAGAACTCTCAGATCACACGTCTATAGAGTACATTGAATGATCCAAATTTTGTCCCTCATAATATCTTCGATCTTGTATGTTCTGGTGCATAAAACATGAGTCGATGTGGTGACACAGGCAATGGCCCAGGTTGGAGGCCTGGTCATGTTGCAGCCTGAAGTGGGTGGCTCTCGTGAAAATTTCTTCTTTGCTGGAATTGACAAAGTAAGATTCCGGAAGCCTGTGATTGCAGGGGACACCTTGATAATGAGAATGACCCTGGTCAAGTTGCAAAAACGCTTCGGAATCGCGAAAATGGAAGGGAAGGCATATGTTGGTGGTGAAGTAGTATGCGAGGGTGAATTCCTAATGGCTACAGGATCTGGAAGCGAGTGATTTCCCGACACAAACAGATTTCCTGATGCATCTAGGCCAGGAGGAGAGGATCAGAAGTCATTCTGTTTTTGTTTCTGTTTCTGTTTTTTCAAGTTGTTCATTTAGAACTACTGCATATTTAACTTGTGTAGTACCTTTGTTTTCTGAAATAATCTGATGCGTGCAGAGTTCAGGGATGACACAAACTTCTGTAGAAACTTTTTCAAATATAAATTCGTTCGATATCACCTGTTTGTTTGACTGTTATTGATTTATCCCAGTTTGGTCACATTGTTTTGTCAATGATATTATATAGTTAATCAGTGTTTGTGTTATTTTTCACATGATGGTTTCCCAATTCTTTTCTTTTCTTTTCTTCTTTGTTTGTTAGCTGTTCCATAGAAAAGAAGAAAATGGATTAAAAAACAGAGTATAGAAAATAATTACAGAAGAGATATAGAATAATTTGTATGATCTGATCCTTATAGACTAACTGAAAAGTACAATCTGTACATTTAGCCAAGGTTTTGATCCTTTTGTTTGCCATATTACTGTAAATGTTTGAACACACAATTTAAAATAGAATAATTCATTTTAAGTAATGATTTTATTTTTTTATTCATTTTATATTTTTAGGAAAAAATTATTTGACATCTATTAAATAGAATACTACTTATCAAGTTTTCATTTTAAAATAAAAATAAATGAAAAGAGTGACTCACCCTGCTAATTCCAGTAGTAGTTTGAAACTCACTAAATTGACCAGCTCAGCCGATTATAAGAAATAGGCAAAAATCACCTGGGCGTTCATCATTTATAAAAGAGTGACATCCCATTTTTAATTAAAGTCAAATGGATATCTCTTTACTAGTTTTATCCTAAAAATACTGCTTAATCCAATATTGTTGTAGTTGTTATCAATAGTTGTTATAATGCATAGAAACTACCGAGTAGTTGCTATAATATATAGAAGCTACCTAGTAACTGTTACAGCGTATTTAGAATAAATTTATAATTTAAGATTTAATGATTTATATTGTGTATAAACTATCTAGTAGCTGCTATAATGTGTTTATGGTTTACACCATATAGAAACTATCCAATAACTATTATAATGTATAGAAGCTATCCAACAATTATTACAACATGTAGAAACTATCCAATAGCTGCTACAACATATTTTGAGTAAGTTTAGGATTTAGATCTAAACATTATTATATCAAAATATTATTTATCAATTTGATTAAAATTATTTAAACTTTATTAAAATCACTTTAAAATAGTTGTAAAAACTATTATGTAGCTACTATAATCTTAAATTTATCTTAAATACATTATAATAACTATTAGATAATTTTTATACGTTATAATAATTATTCGATAACTTCCACATGTTAAATCCTAAATTCAATCTAAACACATGCTAACCATTATTGAGTAGCTTTTATATGTAACAACTATCAATAATTGTTATAACAACATTGGATCAAGAAGTATTTTCTAGATAAAATCGGAACATCCATTTAATTTTTTTTTAAAAGTACACATTTTATATTTCCCTTAATTTGGAAGCTTTTTGATTTTTGCTCCTAAGAAATCATATGGTAGGATTCATATAATTGAAAACTTGAGTGACACTTTGAGTTGTTTATACCTATATATTTAGATCTTTTTTCTTTAAAAAATTGTCTATCTATTTGGGGTTTTCTTATATTTTACTATGCATAAATTTTATATATAATTTAAATATTTAAGATACAAACTTTATTAAGTTTCTTGATTGCATCCTGGTCGAGCTTCGAGCCTTTACCTGTTTTTCTGGTTCATTTCATATTTTTTTAACATTTTTCTGAGTTGAAACTTGAAATTGCCATCACTTTCCAGAACCGAAACACAAACACACAATTCCATATGAACACCCCTTTTACAGATTTCAAATACATTAATCCTAATCATCAGTTAATTAGCGGCAGAAATAAATTTTACTTGGATCTAATTATGACTATAAAGGAAGCTTTACAAAAACAAAACATTGTGAAGACACTTTGGTAGTAAATTTTTCAGTAGTTCATATCCTTTAAGATTGACTGAAAATGCGATAAGCAGTATCTCTGTTCAGTGCTCTGATGCTCTAACATGGAATTCAGTAACAACTCCATATCCTCCATTAACATATCGAGGTCGGTAACATATTCGTGTTAAAATTGTATTTACATGGTTTTATCTTCAACTCTTTTGCTTGAATCTCCAGAATTCAACGAGGCAGAGTAGTTTTCATTTAATGGATCTGGGAAGAATGCCCCACTGGTGCAAGAACCCTTCCCCTGTGGTGATTTCCAGCACCAACAAAGCAAGGACAGCTAACATGGCTGCTCTGCCATTCCAGGTCTCGGCGCTTGGGGTCCAACCCCATTCCCACACTGCTACTAGAGGAGGAAGCTCTGCACGCTTCGAGTCGTAGGCTGCCAGTAGCTCTTCAACACTCCCAAGAGGAACAAGTGACTGCATTTGCCAGAGCTTAGTAAGATTAAGCCACCACCAATAATGCACTTGCAATGCATATCGAGTGTCAAAGGCTTAGAAGGGCTTTAAGAACTTGAATTATCTATCAAACTCTAATATCTCACAAACAATGTAAGAGAGAATGTTTGCTTCATGGAACAATAGGCGGATCTTATTCCCCCATCACTTTTGTTCAACCAAGGGACTCATAGCTCCCCTACCTTTTATGGATTGAAAACTATGGAGATCTCTAACATGGAGAGTGACAGACAAGCTTAGTAATTCTTACCGTGAGAGAATCAATACATGTTACAGAATAAATGGGTTTTCTACCAACTGCAAGGTTTAGAATCCATAAGAAGCAATGCACCCTGTCGTATGATGTTAGGCCTCATAAGATTCTGTATCAACATTTGGAGATCTATGATCATGAATTGGTGCCATTAAGTGACACATTACTACTCAATTTGAGAAGTATACTAGTTTATCAGGTTACTTATGGAAATAATACCGTAACAATATATCTATACATATGAGATTGGCCTTCCTTCATCAAGAATTGGAACTCCATCCTGTATTTTTTTTTCCTTCTATTTTTACCTCTAAAAAAAAAGAGCTTCAACTTGAATTAGGGAAGACTACTCCGAAAGGAAAACTTCCCTATCTCCTATCTACTATCTACGAATGAGAATACCCAACGGTGAATATAGGCAGAGCTTGAAGATTAAGGTGTAAAATAGCAAAATTTTTAGTGTTTCACTTTGCTGTTTTACCCCAAATCCAAACTAGCAGAGAAAGGAACAGTTCTTAGCTTCAACTTATGCATAAAATTCAACTGTTGGTCGTTACCTGTCGAGCCTCAAGACTGGAAGCTGCCATAGCTCCTACATATGGAAGACTTTCGATAACAGCATCAGCTAGATCTGAAATAAATGTAGGCTCGCATCCTAAAGCAGGAACACGACCCCAATTCTCAATGCCCGACTTGAGAGCCAATTCTCTATACTCCACATCAATTTCTTCTAGTGTTTCAATATGCTCACTCACAAAACTACAAATTGGATACCAAGAAGTAAACAAGTTTATGGTAGCTCAAAAGTCAATTGGAACATATATAATCTGCATATAAGCAAATTCTTGAGATATGCAGGATGAATAGATTATATGGAGATGCAAGTGTACCTAATAGGAACAGCTAGAAGACTTTTTACTCCTTTTTGCCCAAGCTCAACTATCGTTTCATCAGTGTAGGGTTTCAACCATTCCACAGGTCCAACTCGACTCTATTAAATCATTCAATGAAGCTTAATTGAAAGACAATGAAACAATCATAAGATTAACTTGTATTGGATTGAGTATGCACATGTGCTTAGCTACGTATGCTCAAGCTAATGTATTATACAGACATAAAAAAAGAGGCCATGGAAAGAATTTGTTCCAAATAAACCACCACTTAGTAAACATTCTGATCTTAAGAGCTATAAACTTGTTTACCTGGTAAGCAAGAGTGAAAGCATTAGTTATTCCACGTTCTTCCAGCTCTTCCATAATTAAATCCACACATTCCTCCATCTCTGCTTTGTAAGGGTCTCCAGCCTCTTTCACGTAAGCAAGTGGAACACCATGAGCACTAAAAAATAGCATAACCTAATAGCCAGTTTTCCAAGGCAAGATATTTCAGTTCAACAAAAACAGTGAGATCAGCTGTCAGTTTTGGTTCAAGGATTCATCAAGGTGCAGAAAACAAAAAAGCTCTTAAGCAAAATTGAGGGCTCAACAATAAAAATAGAAACGTGGATTGACAGAAATGAGCATTTGATACAAATCTAATAATACACCAAAAGCACAAACTTTAATGCAATATTTTCAGTTTAATTGTCAAGCTCGTCTTGGAGATGCAGAAGAAATTAATAACATTACAGAATATTAAACTGAAATGCTTTCAGAACACAACTAAAATCAAATATTCTCTTAGAAATGAATACATATGCACCTACATACTTCATATGGACTGTGTGACACTGATCACATGCGATGTATAAACTCTCTTTAAAGTATGGTATTTATGTTTGGGTTCTAAATACATTGAGCTATATAAACTGTTAAGGATTCATTTATGACTCCTAAATGTTAATTGCAGACCATCTGTCCCAAAAGATTGAGCTATTAGGAAATAGAATAATCTATACATTTATAGTCTTAACATCATCACAGCCATGGAAAAGGAGATCAAATTGTCCAAGCTGAACACGTGACCTGACTCTACTTAACTTGGGAATATTAGAACGATAGGAATATAGGCTCTCTAATTTTGGTACCATCTTAAATTGCTATTGGCTGGTCACAAACTATTTGCCGGGAAATTTAAATACAGTGTGGCATGGAACCATGTACAAAAATTACCAACACCAATATGCCCACTAACTAAAGTGTCCATGTGGAATCATTCACGAGGCTGTGAGCCCTAGCCCCAATACCCTGGCAAGAAGCCACATGTTTCCTCCCTCTTCTTTTTCCTCTTCCTCTTTATTTCCACTTCTCGTTCAGTGTTGAATAGTACCACCTCATATCAACACAGGGTTTTCCCTTTGGTACTAGAACCATCTCATTCCAAATGAGATTTTAAACTTTGCTATTCTCCTCATCAGCACAGGCACCATCTCATTAATGTTGAGAACCAAAACTTCAGCATTGAATGAAACTTTAAAGCTTTCTATTTCCCTCATTAGTGAAATATTAAATGCTTGTATTGTATTAGAAATGGGCTTTAATTAAACTATCCTTGTGCTTGATCTGGAATGAAAATTGCTGCGTTTCTCTTCTGACAAAAGAATTAGTTATTTGTAACAATACTGATATATAAACACAGTACATTAAAAGGCCAACTGGCTGTCTATCATTTCATAACTTAGCTTATTACATGAGCATTAACACTTGAAAGTTTGAAATTGGCAGCATACTGCTGTATTGTTATAGCAAGGGTGCAATTTCTTGAATAAAAGGATTCTACAAACTATCATTGCAACAGCTGGATTTGCTATTACAACAAACAGTGCTACATGAATTATTAGGCTACTTTTTATCAAGTTAGGATTTATATATGTTGCAACATTTTAAGTTTCTATTCAATAAAATTCCTCTTTCGCTCTCTAATAGATATCAGTCATAGCCCCTGGGTCTAATTCATCCTTTTTTATCTCTTCAATTTTCCTTCAGCTAGGGAACCATAGTATGTTACAGTATATATGAGACCCCTCCCTTCCATATATCTTCATCTGCTTCAGACTGTGATCTCCCTGCATGAACTACATAAATTCACAACCATGGTCCAAATTTCAAGACTTCCTAGTGAAGTTTTGGAAAAAGGAAAAACTATATTCAGATTGCAGTCAAACAACTGAATAATGCAGATGAGGTTCCATATTTTTATTTTTTATCAAATGCATCTAGTTATTGACAATAATGCATACCACCATGTGTCAAAATATGAGTTTACATCACCTACATAATACATCAAATCAATTGACCAAAGAATTTAATAACAAAGGGCAGCCCAATATACGAAGCTCCCGCTTGAGGTCCTACGGAAGGGTCTATCGTATGCAGTCTTACCCTGCTTTGTAAGATGTTGTTTCTGAGACTCGAACTCATGACCTTTAGGTCACACAACAACAACTTTACCGTTGGACTGAGACATGCAGTCTTACCCTGCTTTGTAAGATGTTGTTTCTGGACTCAAACCCGTGACCTTTAGGTCACACGGCAGCAACTTTACCGTTACACCAAGAGTACCCTTTTAACCAAAGAATTCAAATATAAAAAATAATTACATCTACACTTGACATATAATTAATCATCCTAACAATCCATCAGCCAACGCGAGGTGTGTTGCATAGGACTTTAAATGAATTAAGCATTCGTGAACAAGTTTGGTGTACAACTTAATAAAAGCTTGCTTATGTTCATTTAATATACACAAGGTCAATTAAATGAATAATCTTCATTAAACTAAATGAACATGCTTAAATATTAATGTTCGTGAATAAAGATCATGAATTGTTCATCAATAATATTCACAAACAATATCCACGAACAAAGCTTATGAACTATGTTCATCAATAAATCTTTTATCAAACTTGTAAATATAATGAAGCTCTCAAAACGAACATACAAATTTGTAATATCAACCTCATTAACCAACCAAACAAGCTTAAGAATGAAAAAGTTTCAAACAAATTCGGATTAAGAGTTCAATAATCTAAACAAACCAAACTCAAGCCGAGCTCAAGCTCGAAAAAAAAACCAAGCTAAGCATGAACAATTGTTTCAAGAGACATTTATTTTAGGCTTGACTTGGCTTGGCTCGGTTACCTTATATAATAAATTTGAACACCCAAAGTTTGGTCCAGTTTGGCTTGTTCACAGCCCTATTGTTGCATACAAGTATAAGCAGCATAAACCCACAAACAATAGCATACAACAATGCATGTTAACCTAGCAACACCAAGATGCTTCTTATTTTTCAATTTGGAAATCCAGTTCAATAAAATCAGTATTAACTTAGGCATGATCCAGATTATAAAAGCTAGAGACTGGTTTAGCTTGGATGAACAGATGTGATATGGTCCTTATCTAAAGAGAATATACATTTGAGTAAAATTCAATCCATACCTTCATGGGTGATTCAAATTTCTGCAACTCTCTTTCAATTAAATCAGCCATTGCCTTGATATATCCTTCTCGCTGATACCAAGAAGGTATAACAGTATGTTGCATATTAACCAAATATTGATCCTCCCTAGACACCACAAATTGACATCACAGATTGATTCAGAAGAAACATGGACTATGGGGCCATATTTAGGACTCAACCTGAATATACATTCCAATAGACGAAGACTTGAACCACTAGTTGAGATCGAGAATTGCGGATATAGAGGAAGCACAACAAGTTTTGTGATCCCATCCATCTTAATCTGCCAGCAAAAAAGAATTAAACATTTACTTACCGATAAGTAGCATATAATCAACCATACAAGATCCAGATTAGTGGAAATAAATTTTCACTCAAAATTTTCTTTGGAAAATATTGTCGTGAAAGTTTTCAAAAATTGAACAAACTGCAAGATAATTAGAAACTGAATTGCAGATCTAATAGTTCAGGATATGTAAAATTAACTTACCGTATATGTAGAGCAATAGATTTGAGAATAAACAAAAAAACATAATGGGCAATAAACAATATAGAAAATCCTTATTCACTCATCATTACGTCAACATTTAAGATTCATGGAGTTAGGAACAACATTTTTCATCTAGGCTCAGGATCACCTTTGGTGGCCTAATGCAACCATTTGCATTTATTCACCCATCATAATTCATAACACCAAGATTTGTAAAGTCAGACATAATTCACTTCAACAAAAGGACAGATGCAAAGTGTAAATTTGAAGTCGCAGTCCAGGAAAATTAGATTTAATGTCCATTGAGCCAACAAAACCTCCATGGCAAAATACCTTCCCTTAGATCACTACCACTTAACTGCATCCAGGTTTACTTCACGGTTAAAAAAGAGTCATCCAAACTGTTATTTCTATCAGTTGTCCAAGAAGGAAACCGGAATGAAAATTAAAAGAAACTAGAAAAGGAAAACTTGTTCATTGTCAACTTTTAGCAAAAGCCATACAATTCTTTGTAAATCATACATAAGATTTTTTTTCTGTTCTGTTGATTAGCTCTAAACAAACAATTATATCATGGACAGAAACTCCCATGTATCCAATTGAATTGTAAAAACTAACAAACTTATAAAGGTAGGCGTTTAGGCTGTAAATAGTGGTCCAGATGCAATGGTAGCCAGTCAGTCAAACTTATAGAATGCACATTTGATCTATAATATCTTCCCAGGTAAGCCAATCATAAGTAGTCTCTATATGGTCATATGATATATACATATAGTTCCATAAAACCACTCAATCTACAAGAATAGAATGCTGTGGTTCCAACCATTCTAGCTCCATTATGAAAATGTATCAATTGATGATTGATATCGTTCCTTCATGGCATTCAATTCTTATCTAGAATATGGATTATTTCTGACCTGTTCAATAGCTTCTTCAGTAAATGGATGCCAGTAACGCATTCCTACATAAACCTTAGCAGGAACATTCTTGTCGCACAAAGCCTTTCTCAATGCTTTTGCCTTTATTATTCACATAAAAAACAATCAATTATATTAGTCCTGTAGTAGTTGACAACAGAAATTTGTAAATATTTTTAGAAAGTAAATTTGAAGGGTTGCAGTAGGCATCAACTATTGAAAATAATTTATAGGTACATCCTTAATTTACCTCTTTGTAATATAAAGCAAATAAATTTAAAACAGGAAAACAAAATGCTTTATACAAAACTAGGAATATGAAAGGTCAGAATATAATACTTTCAAACGATTTGAAAAAGAAAAAAAAGATCCATTTTAGAAAGCTTCAGTTTACATGAATCTTTTGCAACACCAGTCCAACACCTCCTTGGCCTCACTACTTATGTAAGAACAATAATGAATCACTAGGTGATGCAAGTCACTCCCTCACTGAACAGTGAGCATCATCAAACATTAAAGTTTGAGTTATTCATGAGCAAGTATATAAAATGCTCTTGAGATAAGGCTAAATTCTTATGGGTAAGTATTCTTTTGAATGATACCAGAGTAATAAAACCAGATCAAAGAACCAACCTACACAAATATATATGCCATAGAAAATGGCAAACTATGAATCTGCTCTTGCAGTTCCATACCTCTCTATTTTTTTTTTTTAGAATCTCCATGTCAACCACATAAAAGGTGAGTGCCATGTGAAAAGGCAGGATGTTGAACTAGGTTCTCCGCACTCCATCCCACATAGCCAAGTAAGGGCATGCTTGGTGTTTGAGAGTGCCCATATTAAGGAGGTGCCCTCTCTCAAGTAGCTAATCATTTTGGGATAGAATGTGCTCTGCCGTGCTTTAACATGACCTCAAAGCCTCAACTTGAATCTTGAGCATGAGGGGGTATGTTGAAGCCTTTGATCCTAAAACTCTTCATCTACCCCACTCAAGCTGGACAACAAACACTCGTACAAGTTTACATTTATGCCTATAAATCAGATATCAATGCATAAAAACTTTTCGATAATGAGTTGCCCAAAACCTAGACAAAACATGAACTCTAGGGTATCATCCAAAAAGGTCATGTTTTGTCACATGGAATTGATGCAAAATTGTTTGCCGTTGTATCAGATTTGATGTAAAATGCATATTGTCAATGTCAGCTATGGCATCTGATAGATAAGATGCACTATTTATCATATCTCACTATTCAGGTCATATGCTAGCTACTTGAGATTTTATAACATTTTGGCACTAATTTTATGGGTCATAAAACTTTATGACACAGGAGGATCGCAACTATCACTGTTCAGGTCATATGATAGTTTGGCACTAATTTTTATTATGGGAATAACATTTTTGACATGCTTATTCCAGAGATTTTATACTTTTTCACCCATCATATTTTCTAAATAATCATTAAAAACAAAAGAAAAACAGGATGCATGTAAGTTCAATAAACTGATTGATAAAGTAAACTAAAGGAAATGAGATACTAGCTTTTCAGTTAGTAAGGAGTTAAGAAGTATTTTGGGTTCAAATCTCCTACCTATACACATACAACTGTTAACTGGTCACTTTTGTCTCCATTTTCTCCCCCAAAAAAGGTAAATAATTTGGAGATTTACTCAACAAAAACTATTAGTCTTTTAGAAGCATCATGTTACAATTTATTAAACCAAAGTAATTTGTTCAATCCATTCAGTAGTTGCCTTAAGCATTGGAATAAGATCAATTGACTAAAATGAGGATTTCATTTCACTTAATGTATGCCTTAAGGATCTGGATATGGTAATAAAAATATATATAACAAAATCATCATGAAGCCTTGTCAGTCCCAATTGTTTGGCTCAGCTACATGGATTTTATCCATCCAATGCATTCTTTTGCTGCTATAATTTCCTACCACACTATTGATAACTTTGTCTAGAGTTTTCACTTCTTCATGGTCTCCCACTTTGATCATGATGAAATTAACATAGTGATCTCAATTACCTTTTATTTCTGTTTTACCAGTAAGGCATTGAGCTTGTTTGCTGAGCAACAAAATGATTATGTATCTCACTAATAACAAACCAACATATTAGAAGTTTAAACCAGTAAAAAGAAAAAACTGAAATTTCATAAAATGAGAATGTACTTCATTAGATTCGATCAAAAGATAAAATATTAAAAGTTAATTCATGCAAATTACTTTCAAGCAAAATTTGATTACCAATAGACTATCATGCTTTTTCCCCAAAACAATTCTTAGAAACTTACCTGTGCATCAGTTATCTCTCTGAGTGGAGATCCACCACCAATAGAAGCATAACCTTCTTTGCTTTTAGGTGCTCTGACAACAGAGATAAATTGAGCCAAAGGCTTTTGAAGAAACCGGAACAGTCTAGGAAGCCGAATTATGTCCTGTAAATTAAAAATATCACCAAGTAGGTTGTCAGGATTAAAATAGTATTATCAGATTTCATGTTGATAAAGCTTTGGCAAACAATCTCACTTTCCAAGTAACTCAAATTTCATGTTGTAGGTAATGCTTTGGCAAACAATCTCACTTTCCAACTACTTATAGTGAAGGCATGCCTCAGTGTTTATGTAATGCAAACTCAACAAACTTAAAGCAAAACATGTGTAATGCACTCTCTCATAATAGAATTTTGGTCAGTATTAAACAAAATTATGATGAGATGTATTCAATTGGTATTGAAAGCTTACAATTGATAACAAGGACAAAAGATGAAAGTTAAAATTGTAGTGATGTAGATTAAAAAACTGCCCAATAAAATTTTCAAATATACCATGCTGTGAATCCTGGAGCTCTTATTCAACAAAATCTTTTTGTGTTTTGATTAACCCTATAAAATTGTACTATTAACAGTTGCTGTCGCTGTTATTGTTGACTCTAGAAATATTGGTTAAACACAGTGGAAAAATTGTCAGTTCCTGTTGACTCTAGAAATATTGGTATGTTAATAGTTTGTTAATTGCAGTCCATCAGTCATTCACCGTGCGCCCAACAGAATAAGAATTCCCCCTTTAACAGAGTAACAATCAATGTCATGAAAGGTGCATTCATCAGTGAATAGCAACTAACATTTCCACAAAGGATTTCTTGCTTGATTTCAAGGGTGCCATATGTGCTCTCAAGCAATTAGTTAGCCAAATCGTAGAATGTTACAAAGATGACTCAAGCTTATGAATGCATTTTTCAGGTGTCGTTTGCCTGTAAACTATGTCATTGCAAAGATGGAAAAAGAAAGTGAAATTTGATATACCGGGTCAGCAAATAGATTAAACAAGAATGGTTGGACATCATCGAGGGTCTCTGGCCCACCTAGATTGAGTAACAAGACTCCTATTCTTTCATTACCCAGAAGAAGTTTGTCCTGTGGTGTTTGAGATGTAGAGGTGAGCAATGCTTCCGAGGATGATGAGCATAGTTTGAATGATAGCCTATGATTGGATGAAGATGAATCATGCTTCCATAAACAGTTTCTTGAAACTATATTTTTCATTGTGTAACATAGACTGGTATGAGATTCCATGTGGCAGCCAGAATGGTTCAACATCTGAATTGAGCATGTTGCAGGCACTTTAATCCTGTTACATGAAATGATTAATTATATCAATTCTATCTGAGTAAACTACCACAAAGCAATATGTTTATGCTAACTAAAAATAACTCAAACAAGTGAAACCCAGAAAGATATGCATCCTTAAACTAGGATGGGAGCCATAAGATAACAGAGAACAGAACAACAAGACATACCAAAATGCTGCATGAGTAGTGAAAGTAGTGAAACCTTGGATTATTCATTAACCAACTGAAATTGGTCATTTTAAGAGGAAAAAAACAGAACAGTCACATAGAGAACCAACTGATGCAAATTAGAATTTATTTTTTAAGAGTTTTAGACAGTTTATTTTGGCAAGAGTGTTTTATCTAGGACAGTAAGATATCTAAGGTGGTGTTTTTATCTGGTAATTGTCATTATTAGAGAGTTTGATAGAGTCCTTTTGCATATAAGATTATTTCTTTCCTAAAGTATTTTAGTTTATTAGTTTTTCCCTATTTATTTATTTTGGTTTATTTTCCGATATTGGGTTGGTTGGGACTTTAAAAGAGACCTCAATCCCCCTCTTCTTCTTTATAATATTTATCTTTTCAGAGTTTGATTTTGGTGTTGAATTAATTAGTATTGGAGTTGAATTCCTAATTCAGTTTGTTTGCGCTTTCCCTTCAAGCACTACATATCTCGGCCTGTACACCCTTCACAGCTTCCACCCCTCATGATCACCATTAACCCTTCTATTGCAGCCCCTCACCTCTCATAAGAAGCAAAATGAACTACCACCTGGAACAAACCCCCACCACAGTTCACTTTCGCCTCTGCACCTCAACGATGAGGAAGATTTGTTTCTTTGTAGACAAGTGGTCCAAAACCTCTTGCCATCACTAATTCCCTTTGAACACTTCCCAAAAGGCAGCTCCTACCACTTCCTGCAGAAACACAACACAGAAAACCCCACAGTCTAATCCTGTCACCCTTCCACCAAAATTCCATGCTTTCCTCTCCACTTAATCTCCCTAAACCTCACTGACCCACAGTCTTGTAGCAGGATACGTGCACTGCTACAAGACCGCTACCCATCCTTCCTACCACTTGTGTCAGACACCATTCTACAGCAGATCCAACAAAGAAATCACCAAACCTTCACAAAAACCGCCTGTATTGCACTCCAGATTTGTTGAACCATAGAAATCTCTATCTTTGACGCACCTCCTCTGCTCCGATGCACCTTGCACTAGTTCCTCCTGCAGAACCTACCAGGCGCAAGCTCCATGCCTTCCAGTACCTACAAGAGCCACTCGGAGAAGTTTTCACATATGGTGCCAAGAAATCCATTATTCCTTCCTGCGGCAGGTGACAAACTAGATTTTCTCTCACAAAGACCCCATCCAAAGTTTGAGGTAATCTTCCCCTTGCGGAAACCCATCTAGTCTTCCTCTTGTAGAATATGGGCATGAGTCAAGTTACTGAATCAACAACAATCCCACTTATTTTAAAAATATATATACATATATGTATATAAACTAGTGGCATGATTTGAAATCTAGTGATATGCTGCAGAGCACAGTCAAAAGGTGCAAATAAGTATCATGTCATGCCAACAGCTGGCATGCTTCGACACACAACAAGATGAATTTAAGTTATTATTGTTATTTTTCCAAGATTTAATGCTATTGATTATGTAATTTCTTAGCCTTATTTTTAAGAAGTAAATAAGATAAGTGGAAGAAACTTATAGGTGTAAAATTTAAATGAATTTATCTAATTAATAAGGTCTTAGTAAAAGTAGAGAATTTAAGGGAATGAGGATAAAATGGATAAGGTTTTAACAAGTGTTGAAGAATGGCGAGCGTCAATATGATATAGTACAACAAAATTTAAATTCAATTGACTATTTAATTGTAATTATTTTATTTTTAAAAGTAAATAAACTAAGTAAAAAAATTATAGTGTAATTCATTTGGCACACTTCAATGCAGGCAGATGTGTGTCAAGTATGGTGTTCAAATTGTAATGTTTCAGATGAATACCAAAGCTCTAGCAATCGAATAATATTCTAAACCTTTTTATTATCTAATGCATGATTCTCATTTTGATATTAGTAAGGTGTGATCAATCATAGAGATCTTGTAATATTTTATAACTTATTGCTCTAAAATTTTATTTTAAATAACTTTTTAATTAGTATTTACTTATGTTTGGAAGTAAGCAAGTCAATCGATGAGGATTATATGATTAAAACTTGTTTGAATCCATCCCAACAAGAACTCTAACGTGTTGATGAATTTCCTGTCAGCACAACAAAACAGAGAAAGTGTTTCGATCAGAGACTCAAACTCCAGGACAGTATGAGATTTTAAACTTCACCAATCCTTACATTAAGTGAAGTACAGTTGCAGAAGTATAAGAAAGGTGATGTTCGAATAATGGAAAACCAAGATAGTATTTCCATCCATGGATGAATGTTCTTACAGCAATATCTAAATGTTCACATAGTTTACTATACGAGTTGATTATCTCCAACAAGGAACAAAGAGTATGTAACTTCATTGGAATACGTAGATTTAAAATTAAGAAGTTTTAACATATTTCTCAAATAAGAAAGCCCACGTATTCGATTCGCAACAGAATAAACCATACTGAAAAGTAGCTTAAAGAAGAGGTTCCAAATAACAGTCTGAGGATGAGGAGTAAAATACTTTTTCGGCAACGACACTGTCTGAGACAAAGCTGAAGAACCAAGGTGTAGGCCCGCCATCTCCAAGAAGCCCCGGGTACTGGCTTGATGAGATGATGACAATCGCTCCCCTGGCGGAGAATACACAAAATAAATGAAAAATCAGCAACATCAGAGTAAATACGGCAGGAGATTCATGTCCATTAAGTAGATACAGCTTGCTGTCTTCAACCATAGAATGTGAAAAACGTCAAGAGGTTACATAAAACATCAGATCAGAGACGGAAGAAAAAAAATGGACAAAAACATCATCCGCGAAGACTAAGAAGGGTCTGATCTGATCTAACATTGGGAAGCGGGAGTAGGGAGGGAAAGCGCCAGGATCTCTATTCCCATGCCGAAGGGATGGGATTTGCCCTCCTCCTCCGGCGGAAACTGAGGGATCCGCGAGCGAAGAAGAGAACCCCCGAAGGTGAAGCGGCGGCGGCAGGCGGATGGGCGTCGAGATTTTTTGTGGAGAAAAGAAAATTAATTAAAATTGTTTTTCAATTTTAATCCGCAATGGTTGGCGTGGCTTTTCCGACAGTGACCAAGGGGAAGTGAATCTTGGCCGTTAGTTTCATCCTTTTCGACGCGGACGGCCAGATGTTGCAGAGGCTGGAGACTACTTTGTGGGAATTTTACTGTACCATAGAATTGGACTTTGTTTACTGTGGTAGAAAGGAGAATAATGGGAGAAGGAAATGAATGGAGATAAGAGATAGAAGAAGAAAAAGATTTATCATTATTATTTGGAACAAAAATCAATAAGGTAAACGTTTTTTTTAAAAATGGTAGAAAACAGCCCGTCAATCTATTTTTGTTTAACAAAATTCTCTTATTCAACATTGTTGTGTAAACCACTTAAGTAGTTTCCAAGCTATTCAAGTCTCGATTAAAAAAAAAACTCATTCGATTAAATTATGAGTCGAATTCGAATCTAATTTTCGAACTAAAAAATATTATCGAACCGAATTCGAGTTTAATAATATTTGATTCATAAACTCGTAAGCATATTTGTTTAGAGCTCATGAGTGTATTCGTTAAGAGGTTCGTGAAGATGTTCATTAAAAAAACTCATTTATCATATTAATATATATGATATATATATATATATATATAATATGAATTATAAATATTATATATTCGTTAAGAATGTGGTTTATCATATTAATATATATATATATATAATATAAATTATAAAAATATTATATATTAATATTAAATATATATATTAAGAATGTTTAATTTTTAAATAAATCATTTTCGAATAGAATTGAAACTAAACGTTTAACTTTTAAATAAGTCATTTTTAAATCGAATTCAAATTGTTTGTTTAATTTTTTATTACGTATTGAACTTAAACTTAATAATTAAAATTCAAATCAAATTCAATCTTAATGAAAATAAATCGAGCTCAACACTTATTCGATTCAACTCGATTTGATTACACCCTTACTAATTATAACAACTACTATTTATAACTATTATAACCTAACATTTCACTTTTAATTAATATTAATAATATTATATTATAATAGTTACTGTAATATAAATTATAAATTGATCATTTTCAATCAATATTATATTATAATAATTATAAATCACAATTGCTATAATAAATATCATCTCTAATTAATATCAATCTATATTGTAACTATTGTATTTGTATAATTGTAACTACAAAAAATGTAATTATTATAACATCATCAAAAAATAAACATAAATTGAAGCAGCATATAATATTATTTTGATAATCAATAATAAAAAAAGAGATGCCTTATGATTTTTGCTCTTATTATTAATTTTATGTTAGCAAATATCAAATACCACTACTCTCACATTAAACCTGTCTCCTGCAATAACATATATGAAATATAACAGAAAAAAATTGCAAACAATAAAGGGAGCATAACAGGGAACGATAAAATTTTCAGCAATCACCTCAACTGATCATAATATATCTTCAAAAATAAAAAATAGAAAAATAATCACTTCATCATGTAGAACAAGAAATGATAACGAAGGAGCCAAAGTGGGAAGTTTGAAACCATTACAAACTTAGAAACAAAGAGATCATAGACCATTATGTCGAGCAGCATTGCTTCTTTGCGCCATTGGACTCTGATGCTGAGACATCAATGGTCTTTCCTTCTTTTACACCTGCAGCTCCAAATCCAGGCTCGTCGGATGAGATGTTCTTTTTGCTAATACCTCGATAAATCTCTGCGAGAATCATTTGAAAAGCTTGCTCCACGTTCGTAGCATCCAAAGCTGATGTCTCTATGAAAGAAAGCCCTTCCTTCTCTGCGTAGCTGTGTGCATCTTCAGAGGCTACTGCACGCTGGTGCTTAATGTCTGTCTTGTTACCGACAAGCATGATTGTAATATTAGAGTCGGCATGGTCACGAAGCTCCTTGAGCCACCTACTGATATTATCAAAAGTGGTTGGCTTGGTCACGTCATAGACTAGAACAGCACCAAGGGCTCCGCGGTAGTAGGCACTGGTTATTGCCCGGTATCGCTCCTGGCCTGCTGTGTCCCATATTTGGGCCTTTATTATCCGACCTTCTACCTAGACAAGGTAGAAAGGAATAAGATTAAATCATACAAAAATTAACCAAAAACATGGAACCATATGCCTTAAGGTTCTCGAAACTTGATATAAGTCAACGTGTTAGCTGATACAAAAGATGTGTGAACTTTGATCTGGAAATATTATAAGCTATGGATCATACGGATGTTTCTCAAAAACATTCTAGGAGAATGATTTTTGCATATCCTCGTTTTGGTATAAAGGAAAGGTGCCATTCAACAGAAACATATTTTCAGGGAATGTTAAAGAAACTGTAACTTGAGAAGCTCAGTTGAAGCAAACGAAAATTTACAAGTATTCTATTTATCATGCCATTTTCATACTAGCTAAGAACTATACCTCAAAGCTATGATGTTTAGTTTCATGTGGTATAAATAACTAATTTCTTCATCGTACTCTATGGAAGCATTTTCTTTTATCAATATTAAGTATTGCATCAATGAGGATTAAACCCCTTAGAAGACAGGAAGCAACCCCTGATGCAGCTCCACCTCTACATTTTGCTCTGAATCTGAGATTTTGAATTGAACAAATGCCACTTCATTGTGACTAGAAGTCAAAGATGCTAATTATAATAATATTATGCTATTTGTTGGTTTGGAGGGAAAGAAGGACAAGCAGGGTTTCCACAGGGTAGCCAATTCTATTATTAGGTTTGCATCCTCTCTTCTCCTTCCATAAGATTTCATGCATAGATTGTGATCTGGTTGTTCATCCACTACATGTTTCCACATGCCAAGAAAATTAGTCAGAATGGACCAGAACTTTAAAACTAATAATGTTAACCAGTTTACAAAATTTTTTCCTTTTCCATTTTTGTACTTGTAGATAAATAGATATAAACCAGAACCAATCGTATTCCCCATCAATACTTAAAAGTTACCTATCTTTAGTAGAAAATGAAAAACAACTAACCTGATAACTAAGCAAAGTGTATTCTTTTTCACCAGCTACTATAATGATTAACTAGATTTTAAGGTTGTTGGTGATAAAGGATAATTAACTTATCTATATGGTGTTTAAAATCATCAAGCAAAAAGTTTTTATTATTCTCATTCCTCAGTGGTCAATAAGCAAAAGATACACATTCAGAATGATTGAAAACCTCACATGGTGCAGATCATTTCCAGAGGAAACTTAAGTCCATGGAATGGCATAGAAGGAAAGATTATACATAACCAAGCTTCACAGAAGGACTGGGATATCCCAGGTCATGGCCTCATTAAGTAATCTAGATAAGAAGTTCAACTGAGAAGATAGGTAAAAAGATTAAATTAGATGGAAAATTAGGATTCAATGAATCTACTTAAAGGCCTACCTATATGATAGTTCATAGATTGAGCTTTAAAGGCTATGCTCATCCTACGGTTACTATATTTAACAGTATTTGTGAATTGACCGTCAAAAAAGAAAATTTCTAGATGGAGTGTTAAGATGGTGACAGTATGATGAACTATCCTCGAGAAAAGAATGGTGAGAGTGTGATGAACTATCTGCAATAGAAAGAACTATCTGCACTAGAAAGAACAAAGGATATGAAATAATTGTATCATTAATTGTTTATTGTACTGTTAGTTGAGCCAGAACATAAAGATAGAGAAGAATAAAAAGGCTCAAAAAATGCAGATTAGACATATCACACACAAGCAAAGAAAATAAACAGTGTTAAAGGTTTGACAACTAACAAAGAGAAAGGAGTAAAAAATGCTTGACCAAGATATTGAAGTAGCATACTGTTGGCTAAATCTATCAAGATCTTGCTCTTAATTTGAATCATTACTATCTCAATGAAATCATGCTTCTCACTCCAACTAATCATGGGCTGATGGTTTTGTATGAGATTGAAGAAGCTTTGCAAATTTATTGTATTCTTTATTCGAGACAAAAAATGAATGCAGCATATCCATGTTTGGAAAATGTTTATGACAATATGAGGGAAAAATTAGAAACAAATAAACATTCAGGTTATCCTGTAATGGTGACTCAAATAAACAGCAGTTACAGCCCTAGGTAAACAGGTAATGGCTTTGATTTCCTCAACTTATAAAAAGGGTAAATCACCACATCAGTTTATCAAAATGGGGTGCAGAAAAATACACTGAGGTAATTTGCATGGTTTATCTAAGACAATGCTTCGTTGCGGGCTTGCCAATACCAATGAGTGCCAAATTGTATCAGAGATCTCTTGGCATCAAAATTTAAGTCGTTATCAAATACAATGGCATCAATTAGAAAACAAGCTCAATGTAGAAAACAAACAATGCAATGGGCAAAGTTACTTATAGAGGGCAAGATTGAAGGCAAAGTTGATCCTTCACTAACTTTGCAACCTGGGTCAGTCACAGGTTCAAGTGTGTAAACATTACTACAATGTATTTGCTTATGGATGATCCACATAAACAAAGCCAGAAGTATATGTTTATGGAGACAAACTACTTTGCACCCTCATATTCATTTAATAATCAACAGCATTGAATTTTACAACCATGGTTGAATAAATTGTTTATCCGTTTGTTGGATGCAAAATGAAATGAAATAACCAAAAAATAATCTTTTATAATTACCAAAACTTGCAAATAACAGATCCAAGTAGGAGTGGCGTTACTGAACTTTTAATAAATTGTGCATTTTCATCTACTGAAGAGACAGCAGGAACATAATCCATGTATTCAAGCTGGCATATTAAGCGCGTGAATGGAACTTGCCTAAATTGCAGACTGACACGTAGCCACAGTTTTTCAGTGAACACCAGCAAAACTCAATTCGTAAATAAATTCCTAGTATTATCCTAAGGCAACAATTTAGTTTATGGAAAAAAGTCATCTTTCAATTGTCAAACTACTGTTAACCTTTCATTACAGCTGGGTACCACTTTAAGAATGATTCCTAGATTTTATGTTCGGCTTACAAGTTGCAAGATTCAGCTTTATTCCTAATCCAGCAGTGGTATAGCATGAACATCAATGGATACTCTAAATTCACCAACATCATTCCAGAGCGCATAAAACTAGCAAGAATTAAACCGCGCTTAACGAAAACAAAAGTACATGATAAATGAGGCAAGAAATTACACAAACTTCACCCATTATCATACTCCATAGCTTTCCTAGAAAAAAAGGGGAAAAAAGGGGATGATAAGTTGATGTGCAAGCCCGAAAGGAGAACAGGACAATGCTAACACAAACAAACCCAGATCTAGGAAACTAGTTAATATTGAGATCATGAACATCATCAGAGATACCAAAGGAAAACATCTAAGGGGAAATGATCGACTTAAAAACACGGTCTTTCATGGAAAAACAAATAGTTAAGCTCTAAGATCCACGAAGCCCAACAAGACAGAAATGGATCTGTCGGTTCCGTAAAGGGAAACAAGAGATCACAAAGACATGATTGTGCACGCCAAGACCCGATCTATCGCAGGAAGGCACTGAAACGATAGATCTGATTGATACCTGGAGGGTCCGGGTGGCGAATTCGACGCCGATTGTGGACTTGGACTCGAGGTTGAACTCGTTGCGGGTGAAACGGGACAGTAGGTTGGTTTTGCCGACGCCGGAGTCGCCGATCAGCACGACCTTTACCAAGTAGTCGTATTCCTCGTCCGCCCTTCTCGCCATCTCTCTCCCTCCCTCCCGCAGCTTCCGCCCACAACCTCGACCTTTTCTAGTGTTCTGGACTCGAGTGGACTGGACTGGACTGTTTAAAATAAATAAATAAAATAAATATTTAACATCCTAAATGGTAACACTTTATGTTTTCTGAAAATTAAAAACGTAAATCATTTCATCTTGGCTGGAAAATTTATTTTAAAATTAATTAATTAATTACGTACTTAAGTAAATGTGTCATTATGTCAATTTATCTATGTTAATTGTCGTATCAGTGTAATTATATGAGTATTTATTTGGTGTGAATGTTTTTAAAATGATATGACATTCATTCGGTAGCAATATTATGAAAAAATACATACGAAAATTATACAATATTTTGGTATGAATAATTTTGTCTGATGTATTTTGCTCGCACAATCTGACTAATTGTTTTGTCTACCGACTAGGTGTGTTTGCAGCAGCAGCAGCAGCAGCAGCCAGCAAAGAGCTCTTTGAAATGGATTTGAGAATTGAGACGATCACAAATCCACACTGTCAAAACGCATACCGTTTACCATTTCCGTCCAAGAACTGATCAGTGTACCAGCCTCTCATCTTCACTTCAGAAAGGAAACCTGGGAAAACACTCTCCATCTTCTCATAAGCTGCATTCAACACCGGCAGCCCCGACGACCCATCACCGGATTTCTCCATAGCATCAGCAAAAGCAGCCACCAGCCACCCCCTCAATGCATCCTCGCCCGACGCACTCTGCTCCAGAGACATATAAGTGAGCTTGTCTTGTCGGTTGATAAGAAACTTTTCACTTGGAAAAATGTCCCTCAGCTCCTTGAGCGCCGACAGATTCTTGACGACATTCTTAAGTGGTTGCCCAACCTTCACGTTCCCTGCTTCCTTTATGACGCGACCAGGATGAATAAGATTTTCTTGGTATCTAAGATCAGCTGGGCTCGAGATTTTTCCGCTCTGTTTCACATGCCAGCATAACAGTCAGTCACCGGAAAGTAGATAGAAGCAATCAATGTTGAATGGCATTGACTAATTTCCACCTCGAGAAAATTGGCTACGATCATGGCCGTTCTCTGGGGATTAAGGGTGTTTACAGGAGCTGCTCGCATTTCTTCTGCCACACTGTAGATGTGTATCGCAGAAAGTAGAGGGGCCACTATCAACTGCAGGTTAATAACACAATTCAACAGTTAACATTTTGGTCGAGTCAAGTAAAGTCACTATGAATAGATTTAATCATATAAGGGCAATCAGATTGTAGCAATTCTACACCAGAATAGCTGATTCTTCGAAGAAAGCAAACTATGCTAAATTCTATCAGTTAAGATTTTTTTCAAAAAACCCATCCAAATGCTTTTGATTGTTTTCAAAAAACCCATCCAAACAATTGAATTTAATGTTAATATTATAATTGTTCTTTCAAACTTCATACTTGAGATAACAGAAACATGCCTTTCCTTGAATTGATGAGCATACTGTGGAAGCTAATTGAATCCCAGCTCCTATTCCAAGTACATTGAAAAGGGTAGAGATAGCCTCTCCTTTCGCAAACAAGTCACTGAGATTACCTTCTTTGGCAAAAGAGGAATAAATTGGTAACCTGGTAGCCCTTGCAGCTACAACAGCCATTCCCTGTAAATCACATGCATAATAAAGTCCATTACGCAATAGAAAAAAGGCACAGAAGAATCTATTATGTTAATTATCTAGACAAATTTCCCAATCAGAAACTGAACTTTAGATATTCCCAAATCAAGCCTCCTACTTTCAAAACGCTTACATCATGCACATATCTCTCCATATATTCAAAATAACCTTGGTTTGGTATTTTTGGTTAGGAAAATGAAATTTGGCTTTTAAACTGAATCTTAATGGACCTTTTGTGCTCAAGAACACCATAATATTCTATTTGACAATGCCAGAAATATTTTAGCATCTCTCTTTTCAAAATGATATGTAGCTCATCAAGGTGACTTTTTGAAAAGAAAATAAACAAGAGTGTTGGGTAATCTCAGAAAGTGTTTATGAATTCAAAAGGTCCAACAAAATCGCCTTGATGACCTAAAGCATGTCATTTTGGAAAGAAAATCAAGCTAGTATTTCCATGAATGTTAGGTAGTGACCTAGTCATGAGTGTTTTTGAGTCTGAAAGCCCATTGATGGCTGAACATAGGGCATTTGGGATAGATAATCACACTGTAATAATTCTACAAATGCTAAATAAAGTGTTTAAGTGTAAGTACACTGTAATAATTCTGGGAGTGTTAAATAAAGTGTTCGAGTGTATTTGAGTTCCAAATCTTCATCAAGGAAAGGTGATTTTGGCCCCAAAATGATCAGTTTGGAAAAGAACTACACCAGAGCGACAGTGAATGTCCAGTAATCCCAGAAAGTTTTTGAGTTCAAAAGGCACATCAGGATGATTTACAATAATCATCTTTACGGAAGAAAACATGTCATTTGGAAGTGGAAATACATTAAAATGCTTCTGGATGTCAAGTAAAATATTTTGATGATTTCTAAAAAAACAAAAACTCATCACTGAATCAAGGGTATTTTGGGTATGTGGAGAGAGTGCGCGATTTGGCCAGTTTGCAAAAGAGGCCGTGATTTTGGAATAAGAAACTTCAAGTGTGTGAATGTGTGTAATTGAGAGAGAGAGAGAGAGAGAGCAATTGATCAAGTATACTAAGCAAAAAGAGCACTATCAATAATTCAATATTAATGAAATAAAGAAGAATTACCTTTGCGAAGTTTCCCAAACCTGCTGTTTCCAGAAAAAGATGTGGGCATAGAGGTGAAACAACTTCCAAACCAGTACCAAGATCATAAAGCACATCAGCTACAACACGGATAGGGAAAGAACATTAGAATTAACACTAGTCCAAAACTTTAGCAGCATAGAAGAAAGAGAAACTTGCATAAAACTGTGAAATACTCAACACTATGCCTTCGTGGCTGATATGATGATAGCAAGGTGGACATATAATTATTACTTAAATGGAATTACCTAGTATTCTCCAACTCTTTGGCTCAGAGTCCATTCTAGCTCCCATATTGCTACATATCAGTTTGCCAGCATGTTGCATGCCATCTTTTAGAATCTGAAAACAATAGGCATAAGAAAGAAAAGACCGAGGAGACTAAAAGTTGAAAACCATTTTAGCATACTATATCCTACCCAGCTTACGGCAGTTGCTTGTGCAGGGGTAGGACGCAAGCCTGCAGCAAATAGAAGTGACTGAACCATAGCCAATAGTTGTCAGTCAAAAGGCATGCTACAAAGTATATCATATATTCAGAGGTACAGATGATATCATGCATGCCTTGATTGACTAAATAATAGAGAAACTAAAAGTAAACAACACAAAGAATTAATATTTTAACTAAAATAGTAATGTCTTGATCTCGAGATACTGCTTTATCCTTGTACGAAACTCCTTGTAACTGTTGTTCTAGAGAAGATGTCTGTCAATTTGGACGCCCTAGATATTTTCTAACACTATCACAAGGTAACGTGATCCCATGTCATTGAAGACAAATATTGATTGGTAGAGTAACAATTGAACTTTAATATTGTTAGCCTCTCATCAAATTTCAAAGTATCATTTTCCATGCTAACACAACTACTAGGGATAAGACAAAAAGAGAAGACCTGAGTTGATAACACAGATAATGCAGCGCTTGAGAAGTGTTGCAATGCCCGGAATTGAGTATAAGTCAAGTAGCCCTCATTCACACTGCAGAATATTTAATTTTTGAATACAAAGAGTTGAAAACAATTCCATATACTATTAGATATATGGAACTTCGTGTAACAAAAAGAATAGCAGGGGAAAATCTTACCTATATGGATACCCTGATGGAAAGAATTTGTTAAGAAATGACTCAACAACTCTTTGTATTATAGGTCTTGAGTCACTTGCAATTGTAACCTACCATCCAATACCATTTTCAGAAAAGAAATCATTCAGAGAAGCATGGAAAAAATATCTCAGATTCACTTAAAATACCTTACCTAGCTATCTTCTATGCTTACACCATCAAAGTAGAAAAGTGATTATAGTTTACAACCTTGACGAGAAAATTATACTATATTCTATGGAGCTTACAAGTATCATACATTATACACCAACCGGATTAGGTGGGCAAGACTAAGTCAAAAGCACATCCGATTCTTCATTATTTATTAATAAAGACAAAATGTTTTAATAACATAAAAAATTCTTAAAAAGACATTTTAACATCATAATAGGTATTTTAAAAATTAATAAATATTGTAGGGTCTTTTAAAACTATCCTTAGATTCTAAAGAGGACACTTTTCAGGAAGGGAACCCCTTTTATTTTATTTTATTGCCATTTTCAAAATATTAACACTTTTTTTCTTAAAAAAATGTAAATCTTTAATAAATATCAGCTATCTATATTTAATTAAATCTTCAAAATTACCCATAGAGGACAAGGTTGACAGCAAAGTTGATCCTTCACTACCTTTGCAATCTGGGTCATAGATTCAAGTGAGGAAACATTACTAAAATGTATTTGCTCAAGGGTGTTCCACATAAGCTAAGCCAGAAGTATATGTTTGTGGAGATAAAGTACTTTGCTACCTCATATTCATTTAATAGCCAACAACATTGAATTTTACAGCCATGGTTGAATACACTATTTATCCCTTTGATTAAATTGGATGTAAAACAAAAATGAAATAACTAAAAATTAATATCTTTATATTTATCAGAATTTGTAAATAACAGATTCAAGTAGAAATGAGCACCACTGAACTTACTAAAAGATTGTGCATTTATCATCTACTGAAGAGACAGCAGGAACATAATCTATGTACTCAAGCTGGCATATTAAGAGCAGGAATTAGAAACTTGCCTAAATTGGCACGTAGCCACAAGTTTTGGGTGAACACCAGCAAAACTCAATTCTTTCATAAACTCAAAATATTAGACTAAGACAACAATTTAATTTATGGAAAAATGTCATCTTTCAATTGTCATACTACTATGAATCTTTCATTACAGCTGGGTGGCACTTTAAGAATGACTGCTAGGTTTTAGGTTTGATTTACAAGTTGCAAGATTTAGCTTTATCCCTAAATTAAGCAATAGTCGGTAGGCGAAGATCAAAGTGATAGCATGAGCATCAATGGATACTCTAAATTCACCAATATTATTCCGGAGTGCATAAAACTAGCAAGAACAAAACCACGCTTAACCAAAACAAAACTGCAAGATCACTGAGTCAAGAAATTACAAAAAACTCATTCATTCTCATACTCCATAGTTTTCATCACAAAAAAATAGCTAATGGAAAAAAGAGAACAGGACAATGCTAACACAAACAAGCCCAAGATCTAGGAAACTAGAGAGATCATGAACATCATCAGAGATACCAAAGGACAAAACTTAGGAGAAATGTTCAACTTAAAAACACGGTCTTTAATGGAAAAAAACTCAACAGGGCAAGCTCTACGTATGCAGTTTCCCTAAACCCTAGCACTTCGCCCATCCAACCCTTGTAATTTAATGAAGGACCAAGAAAGCTTTCTTTCAAGAACCTCACCACAACACAAGAAAAGGAAAGGAAAAAAAATCAGAAAGAGCTTACAGAGAGACGCCCATTGGAATCAAAGCGGCAGATCTGAGAGACGGAATCGCAGGTTTCGATCCAGAAATCGGGCCGACGAGGCGGCTCCTTCATTGGTTCCTTCGACTTCTCATCGGAATGAAAAAGAAATGAAATCATATAAAAGAAAACAGAAACAATTTTCTGAATTAAGATGATCGATTCAGTAGTGGGAAGAACTGGAAGGGATCGGGAGCGGCAGCGTACCTTTGATTTGGTCGCAAACATGGCCGCTGCTGTTGCCTACTGCCGTCGTTTCGAGGGAATTGGCTCAAGTCCAGTAAAGAAATACTAATTTTCATTGTTTTAAAACATTTTATTAATGTTAAAATACTTCTCAAAATTTTATATTTTACTGTTAAAACACATATATTCATTTTAAATTATATTTTTTTTATTAAAAATACCCTAATTTTATCTCGTTACGAGTATTTAAAGTAATTTTGTCAAGTTAAAAGTAATTTTTGATTAAGTTTGAATATTTTTGATCGTGTTAAAAAAAAAGTATTGATACTGTAAATGAAGAAAAACCCTTTTATTCTTTTCTTATCATTTTCAAAATATTTATATTTTTTCTTAAAAAATCTAAATCTTTAATAAACATGTTAAGATATTTGTGAGATAGTAATGTTATTCTTTAACTACTTCACCCTGCTACGAAGCCCTAAATAAAGTAATGTTGATAGAGAGGTAAGTAGATCATTCTACATGTATTATTGACTCTGTCAGTATAGAGTCCGCGTAAAATAAAATAAAATAACATTCTAAATCTCATCTCGCCTCAAACATGTTTTTCTTATCTCACATTTTAGTTAGTTTTATTTATTTTCTTATATCGAAACTAATAAAATAGCACAAATGGTACTTTGATGGAATAATTTGAAAAAAGCATCGCACCACTTTGTTTTGATGCTCGAGTTCATCCAACCCTGTCCCCGGGACAATGGTGCAACGGTAGAATATCCGGGTTGCGACCCAGAGACCCGCGGTTCGATCCCCATCTACGGCGTATTTGCAAGAATTTTCTTTCAAATGGGAACATAATCAAAGGATGCTGGGCATCTGGATTGGCCGCCATATGTGCTTCTCGATTTACTCTGGTGGTTAGTGGGAAACTTTTGTAGGACCGGGCCGGCCACCCTGGCTTCCCGATTTACTCTGGTGGTCGGTGGGAAACTTTTGTAGGACCGGACCACCACCCCCAGAGATTAAGTCCATGAGATCATCCCCTAGGGATTAAGTCTATAAGACTGACTGAGATTTATTATTTTTTTCGAGTTCATCCAACCCCACTACTTGACCAATCTCCAAATAATGAAAGAATACCTGTAAGGCACAAAGTCCAGTCCCCCACGATATTGTAGACAAGTATCCAATTAATTAGGTGTTGGATGGGGCATGGGCAACAAGGTTTTGGTGAGTTACAGATGTGTTTAGGGTTGGAGCTCAATGATAGAGACAACTCCGAATACTTAACGATTGTATTCGTCTTCGACAAACACCCTTAATCGATCGAGCACCGCACTGAATGCCGCTAGCCTCACACTTTGTAACCCTAATTATACCCTAAGGCATTGATTGGCATTGCATCTTGATTCATTAACAACAAGTCCCTAATTATACCCTAAGTCTCTTCGATGTATTTTTATTACTTAACCTTTTTTATATAAATATTAAAAATGGAATTAAACGAAAGGTCCCTCTTCTTTGAAAATTAGAAGCTTCACCCTGCTCCTGATTTTATTATTAAAAAATTTACAGATGGCGCATAAGATTCCCTTGTAATCATCATAACCGTTACACATTTTCTCCTTTTTTTACTGATAATTTAAAATTAATTAATTAATTTTTTATTCATTTTCTCTCCAAAAAGATGCGACCACCGAAACGCTCGTCAAAGCTGTCCAACGGACACTTACAGTCTGGTCTCTTCTTTATACGTGTATAAGAAACCTCTCTGCCTCACCTCCATCTTCCCCACGCTTCCCATTTCCTCCACTCCACGCCTTGCTTTCATCTCTCTGCTCTCCGCTTCGGAGCTTGGAGGACTGCCCTATGGCCCAGGAGACCAGAGCCGAGTCGCCGGAGGCGACCGTGGCCGCCCCGGAGGTCGTCGTCGCTGAGGTAATGGCATCGGAGAAGGAGGTGGTCGGTGAGCAGCCGATATCGGTGGCTGAGCCTGACTCTGAGGTGGTGAAGCCGGTAAAGAACTCGGCTTTGGAGGTCGCGCTTGCCAGCGGAGGCAGCGGCCGAGGCGGAGGAGAAGACGGCGGCGGTGGAGGAGGTTAAGGCTGAAGGGATGCTGCAAGCTGTCTCCTTTAAGGAGGAGAGTAACCTTGTTTCGGAGCTCGAAGATCCTGAGAAGAAGGCGCTGGAGGAGCTCAAGCTGCTCGTCCAGGCAGCGCTCGCGAATAGTGAGTTCAGCCCTCCGGCTCCCGTCAAGGAGAAGGAGGCGAAGGCGGAAGGCGACGCCGCTGCTGTTCCTGAAGGGGAGCCCCCGAAGACTCGGGAGGCGGAGGAGGGTAAAGTTGAAGGAGACTGGGAAGGAGATCGCCGCCAAGGCCGTAGCGGCAGAGGAGGCTGCAGCTGGGGGCGAATCTGCTCCTGCGCC